>NW_005188016.1:2484-15625 GCF_000239375.1 Pundamilia nyererei | reverse complement strand
CGTCCCATTTCACAAGCCTCGCACTTCTGGCCTTAGTGGTCTTTGAGTACGTGGCCCTTGAGGATCGTTGAGGCTACGTACTTTAAGGCTGCAGACCCTGAATTGGGATACAGCCTCTCTTCCTGGTCTTTAACCAGGAATATTGGTATTTGGTGTACGGAATCACAAAACATTTCCAAAATACTGATCAAACTGACTGCACACTTTACTACAAGGGCAGCTGGATAGTGTAGTGGTAAGACCACACACCTTTGGAGCGGAAGTTGCAAGTTTGATTCCCTCCCAGTATCCAGTAAGGGTCCTGACTAGGCCCCCCACGCCAAACACCATGGCCTGGAATGGCACGGCTACATCTGCAGCCTGTCTGCAGCTCGGACACAACACATTTCACTGCATGTTGTACTCTTTATGAATATGTATGTGACCACTAAAGCTCGTTTCTTCCAAGGTGCCGTCTTTTAGGTTTGATAGATATAATAACTAGAGAGGGAACTGGAGAGATGAAATAATGATTTTTATGACTTGTTTTTTTAAATAGTATTTGCATATTATGCAGATGTCAGTCAGCACATGGATGGTGGTGGCTTTAATTATAAAGGCTCATTTCAAAATGTATAAACAACCGACCTCCAAATGTGTGGAAACCACTGCTGTCAATTCAATTTATTTATATATTAAATTTTATTTATATAACGCCAAATCACACCAAAAGTCGCCTCAAGGCGCTTCATAGATACAGAGAAAAACCCAACAATCATATGACCCCCTATGAGCAAGCACTTTGACGACAGCGGCAAGGAAAAACTCCCTTTTAACAGGAAGAAACCTCCAGCAGAACCAGGCTCAAGGAGGGGCGGCCATCTGCTGCGACCGGTTGGGTTGAGAGAAAGAAGACAGGATAAAGACATGCTGTGGAAGAGAGGCAGAGATTAATAACAGGTATGATTCACTGCAGAGAGGTCTATTAACACATAGTGAGTGAGAAAGGTGACTGGAAATAAAAAACTCAATGCATCATGGGAATCCCCCAGCAGCCTTACGTCTATTGCAGCATAACTAAGGGAGGATTCAGGGTCACCTGGTCCAGCCCTAACTATATGCTTTAGCAAAAAGGAAAGTTTTAAGCCTAATCTTATAAGTAGAGATAGTGTCTGTCTCCCAAATCCAAACTGGAAGCTGGTTCCACAGAAGAGGGGCCTGAAAACTGAAGGCTCTCCTTCCCATTCTATTTTTAAATACTCTAGGAACAACAAATAAGCCTGCAGTGTGAGAGCAAAGTGCTCTAATGGGGTGATATGGTACTACAAGGTCATTAAGATAAGATGGGGCCTGATTATTTAAGACCTTGTATGTGAGGAGCAGGATTTTGAATTCAATTCTGGATTTAACAGGAAGCCAATGAAGGGAAGCCAAAACAGGAGAAATATGCTCTCTCTTTCTCCTTGTCAGTACTCTTGCTGCAGCATTTTAGATTAGCTGAAGGCTTTTCAGGGAGTTGTTAGGACTTCCTGATAATAAGATTACAGTAGTCCAGCCTGGAAGTAATAAATGCATGAACTAGTTTTTCAGCGTCACCCTGAGACAGGATATTTCTAACTTTAGAGATGTTGTGCAAATGGAAGAACGCAGTCTTACATGTTTGTTTAATATGTGCGTTGAAGGACATATCGAATGGAAGAATAGAATAGAATAGAATAGAATAGAATAGAATAGAATAGAATAATCCTTTAAGTGTCCCACAAGGGGAAATTTGGTTGTAACAGCAGCCAGAAAGACACATATACAAACAAACAGTACACAGGACACAGAACAGAAACATAAACAATTTGTCTTACATATTTACATATCCTGGTCAAAAATGACTCCAAGGTTCCTCACAGTGTTGCTGGAGGCCAAGGTAATGCCATCCAGAGTAAGAATCTGGTTATATACCATATTTCTAAGAATTTCAGGGCCGAGTACAATAACCTCAGTTTTATCTGAATTAAGAAGCAGAAAGTTAGCGGCCATCCAGGTCTTTATGTCTTTAAGACATTCCTGCAGTTTAACTAATTGGTGTGTGTTATCTGGCTTCATGGACAGATAGAGCTGTCCATGAAGGTTTAACTACAGCCTGCATAGCAGTGAAAATTTATGCTATGTCTTCTAATGATGCTGCCTAAGGGAAGCATGTATAGTGTAAACAGAATTTGGTCCTAGCACCGAAACCTGTGGAACTCTATAATTAACCTCAGTGTGTGAAGAGGACTCTCCATGTACATGTACAAATTGGAGTCTATTAGATAGATATGATACAAACCACTGCAGCACAGTACCTGTAATACCTGGAGCATGTTCTAATCGCTCTAATAGGATATTATGGTCAACAGCATCGAATGCTGCACTAAGGTCTAGCAGGACAAGCACAGAGATGAGTCCACTGTCAGAGGCCACAAGAAGATCATTTGTAACCTTCACTAAAGCTGTTTCTGTGCTGTGATGAGCTCTGAAACCTGACTGAAACTCTTCAAATAAGCCATTCCTCTGCAGATGATCTGTTAGCTGTTTGACAACTACTCTTTCAAGGATTTTTGATGTGAAAGGAAGGTTGGAGATTGGGCTATAATTAGCTAAGACTGCTGGGTCTAGAGATGGCTTTTTGAGTAAAGGTTTAACTACAGCCAGCTTGAAGGCCTGTGGTACATAGCCAATTATTAGAGATGATTTGATCATATTTAAGAATTAATAATTAATTAAGAATTAATTAATGGCAGGACTTCTTTGAGCTTGTAACAAGCTGCCAAACATCAGAAAAACTGTGAGCAACTGTGTAGCTGAAAATTCAAATAACTCTAGCAACATGCATTACGTCACAGCAACACTGAAGAGTCAGTGCTGAGATTAAGGTCCTGACACACTCAGGTGTTGTTTGTGTTCATTCTGTGGGGAGAAAAATGACCACGTTTATACAATGCAATCGTGTTATGGCAGGAACTGTCCACTCAACTTTTTGTTTGCATGATCGTCTAACAGGAACATAATGGCACATCAGGGTGCTGAAGTTAGTCTAATTTAAAGAAAACATTACCTGATGGGCTGTAAAAAGGTGGAGGTGTGGATTTCTTGTCATTACCTGTAGAAGATTCGTGCAGACTCAGTTTGAACTGCATGTTGGAAGCTTGTTGGAGACTAGAATTCAGAAAGGAACATGATCAGGACTTTTAGGACCAATAACCTGACTGAGTGTTGAGTGAAGAAACAAACTTAACTCTAACATGCTGTTCACAAGGAGACAGGACTGGAATTACACATTCAAGTTGGAACAGGTGCAGAGCTAAAAGCAGCTTGGTAACACAAACATCTGCGCAGTGATGGAATAAAACCAACTTCTACTGTGAGTGAATTTTCATTGCTGATGGCCTCTTTGTCACCAAGCTGCAGCAGGTATTTTACAAATCTATGATCAGGAACGTCAGGACCTGGTCATTGTTCTCACACCTCCATCACGTCCTCTTGATCTGTTTCTGCTGTGGTATGATCCAGCTCGAATCCCGAGTCCACTGAGGTTAGAAGACAAAAAGCTGACATCACAAAGGTTTTGCAGCTTTTTATGCATCATTTCCTTCTACTTGAAAATACATTTCACTCATTAAGATCAAAGCTGAACCATCAAGTAAATCATGGTAAATGGCCTGTATTTGTATAGCGCCTTACTAGTCCCTAAGGACCACAAAGCGCTTTACACATTCAGTCATCCACCCATACACATTCACACACTGGTGATGGCAAGCTACATTGTAGCCACAGCCACCCTGGGGCGCACTGACAGAGGTGAGGCTGCCGGACACTGGCGCCACCGGGCCCTCTGACCACCACCAGTAGGCAATGGGTGAAGTGTCTTGCCCAAAGACACAACGACCGAGACTGTCCAAGTTGGGGCTCGAACCGGCAACCTTCCAATCACAAGGCAAACTCCCAACTCTTGAGCCACGATCATCGTAAAAAAGAACACATGAAATACACACATTCAGATTATCGGACTAACCTTAACTGTTCTTAACGTGACTGTATTCTCATGGTTTTCGATCTTAAACATGTGAGGAGAATGTGTTTTCCAGAGCTTTAAACTAAATACAAAAACACACTTTTTAACTAGATTTATTGATGACAGAACTCAGTACTAGTTTCAGTACTCACGTGTGTCTCTGGAAGTTGTACTCGACCTCTCTGGGACACTGCAGACACAAGCACACTAACAGGTAAAGGCTCAAGTGAAAACTGACTACATTTTTGTGGTGGGGTGTGGCCTGCGGTGCCGTGCAGAGGAGGCGGACGCACCTGCACGGCATCTGCAATCACGCCCCGCCGAATTAAATATTGTACTGGGTCCTGTGGTTGGCGTTGTTGTTGTGATAGTGTTGAGCAGGCAGCGGAAGAGCTGCAGCTCTGTGTGTATTGTGGACAGCAACCGTCAAAGCTTTAATAAAAAGCATCAAAATGCCACTGGGTCTGCCGTGTATGTTTACAATTTCGTTTAAATTAACTTTATTAAATCTTCCAATGAGGATCTCAAATAACCAGTGCAGTCAACCACCGCCTATTCGTGGTTCAGTATTTATGGATTTGCCTATACATGGAGTTTTCTGTGGAGCGTAACTCCAAATGATTTGTTGCCCTTTTCTATTGCACTTTTGTGGCAAGCAGTGCCTAACTGGTCCAGGAGGTAAAATCTGAATGGACTATTGATGTAGCATGACAACTGGTTTTATCACTTGGTCATAGGATTTGTTTGGGTGTCATCATGAGAGTGTTCTAGTGGAAACTCTTCCATGGAGTGAATCACCGGTGGCAGCGGGCCTCACGAGAATGCCCTGCTGTCTCCTCCTCCCTAGAGTCAGTGTCGGGCGACCACATGTCACCACTGAGCACAGCACAAACACTACACACCACCAAAGGTCGTGAACGCATCCCCACACACTGCCCCAACAGGTTATTAAATCTGTCCCCAGAATTAAGGGTTGCCTCAGGCACAAGCTGACTGCAGTCTTTACTATATGAAAAGCCTTCAGCTAATCCAAAATGCTGCAGCAAGAGTGCTGACAGGGACTAGAAAGAGAGAGTATATTTCTCCTGTTTTGGCTTCCCTTCATTGGCTTCCTGTTAAATCCAGAATTGAATTCAAAATCCTGCTCCTCACATACAAGGTCTTAAATAATCAGGCCCCATCTTATCTCAATGACCTTGTAGTACCATATCACCCTATTAGAGCACTTCGCTCCCGCTCTGCAGGCCTACTTGTTGTTCCTAGAGTATTTAAAAGTAGAATGGGAGGGAGAGCCTTCAGTTTTCAGGCCCCTCTTCTGTGGAACCAGCTTCCAGTTTGGAAGCAAACCTCTACAGTGGCCTGAAAAACTTCCAGGAAGGCCTGGGGTCCTCTCCCTCCTTCAGCCAGTTCCTCTCCCTCCATCAGCCAATGGAGCATCACCACTTTGCCCACCGATGTAGAACAAGGTACAATACACAGAAATTATAGAAACAACACACAAACAAGAATCCACAATGCCCACTCAAAGTAAAACCTGAATGGACTGTTGATGTAGAGTGTGCCAACTGGTCATCAAAATAACTTCACTGTCTTTACTGCCCTCTATCAGGTCTCCAGCAATATACCCACAAAGTATGAGTTAGATCAACAGGTGTTGAGCAAACTGCTCCTCTGTTCAATGAAGTCTGAATGAAAGTGTATGGATAAGCTATGCTTCAGTTTAACAAGCATAACCCAGTTGAATTTTTATTTATTTGATTACCTGTCTGAAAGTTTTCTATCCCAAGTCAGTTTACCTCTTGCATCCTGAAAAGGATAAAGGCACAACATTAGTATCAGGATATAAGATGGGAAGAAGAATTACTCAACTTTGTTCTCATAGACACAGAGGCAGACAGAATGATTTAGTACATAATGTAAATACTCTTTGTCTGTAGCAAAAATATTAATCATTAGATCAAATATTAACAATACGGTGCCCATAGGATACTACTAATACTGCCCATCAACCCTCCCAGGGTATGGCTGCCAAAGGTGCTAGCAGGATGACTGCACACCAAAGCTGTTTTTTTCTTTTCTTCTAATCTTGGCTGCTCCCTTTATGGTTGACACAGTGGATCATCTGCCTCCATCTCACACTATCCCTAGCATCCTTCCCTGCCACTCCAATCATCTGCATATCCTCTCTCTCCGTGCATAAACTTGTGGTCTTGCTCCTTTCCTCTAACCTATTAGACTGCACACCAAAACAGTTTGCCCTTCAAATTCCTTTCTGTGACTGCATTGAGAGTAGCTATATTTTAACAGAGATTTTTAATTAATGCATTTTTAATTTCTAAATAAAGAGGAAGATACAATAAAGGGACTTTAATGATGTGGATAGTCTATGTATTTGTGAATTAGAAAACGTGTTTCTGAGTGAAAGAGACCCATGTGCAGACAGAATTATCTGCTCTATGGCCTTTCTAATGGATGAGGCTACTCATACTCAACTGCACACAGAGACACTGAAGAACCAGGTGACCAGAACCCAAATCCAGGGTACAGAAGCTCAGTGAATGTGGTGCTGAAGGTGTGGAGGTGGATCAGAGTGTCGGAGGAGACTCTGTAGAAGGACAGAGTGCCACCAGGACAGTCCACATACACCCCTACTCTGTGAGAGACCGAGGAGGAGGTGGAGGAGATGAATGCTGTTTCATCATTGTGCCAGACATGGTAACAGGCGTCATCAGAGCACCTCAGACTCCAGGACTGATCATTGCTTCCAAACCTGCATCCATTACTGCTTCCTTTCTTTTTTATTCCTCGGTAACTCACTGATAAATCAACCTTCCCTCTCCACTCCACCTCCCAGTAACATCGACCAGTCAGACCATTTCTACAGAGCAGCTGAGGAAGCTCAAATCTGTCATGATGGTCAGGATATGACTGATCCTCCTTCACCAATGTCATTTTCCTGTTGTTGTCAGACAGCTTGATCTTTGTATGTATTGTGTTTGCGCTGGGTGTGGGTTCACAGATATCTAAGGAGAACAAACACAATACAGCTGCAGTTACTCATCCATCATCTGTTCATTGATTGACTCTTTGATAATGACTACTGACATCACAGATGTGAATGAGTGATGTGACAGTTTAAAGATGGTTGAATGTGTGCTGCTTTGTATTCATGAATCACATCAAAAACACGCTTACACTTCCTCAGACCTGGTCTCAACCATCGGACTCCAGCAGGCCTCAACCTAAAGGTAGGAGGGGGGTCAGACCACCTCAGTGTATTTCACACATCAACATTACATGTATTTGTAATACATACAATGCAATAATGGTTGTCTCATAGACTCTATTGTGTTCATGTAAATGGGGATTCTTTTTCACAATCAGAGGGAAATTACACTAAGGTAATTATGGAGATCAGGGTTCCATGCTAGGACTGTGTTAAAATGGTAAATGGCCTGTATTTATATAGCGCTTTACTAGTCCCTAAGGACCCCAAAGCGCTTTACATATCCAGTCATCCACCCATTCACGCACACATTCACACACTGGTGATGGCAAGCTACATTGTAGCCTACAGCCACCCTGGGGCGCACTGACAGAGGTGAGGCTGCCGGACACTGGCGCCACCGGGCACTCTGACCACCACCAGTAGGCAATGGGTGAAGTGTCTTGCCCAAGGACACAACGACTGAGACCGTCGGAGCCAGGGCTCGAACCGGCAACCTTCCGATTACAAGGCGAACTCCCAACTCTTGAGCCACGATCATGCAAATGTAAGACTGTGCTAGTCTTACATTTGATCAGTATCTCTAACATTAGAACCATCTTCACTCAGAGTGAAGCTAAAAAACTAGTTTGTGCATTTATTACTTCTACTCTGGACTATATACTTGAGGGGTCAGGTGAAATGTGTGTAGGGTGACAGTCAGTGGCGGGGCCCTGTGGTTTTGTACCCAGCTACTAAGGCTGACTTAAATGGAACTTGAGCTGCTGCATGAGGTTCAGAGATACTAGTTAGATATAGTCAGGCTCACTGCAGTGCATGGCTTGGGCTCTGGAATTAATCTCCTGGGAAGGGGTTAAACTCTGCTCCAGTCTGGAGTAGCCCTCAGTCGGCAGGGATGCCCGATACAGGCCTTTCCCAACAGTCACTGTTGGGAAAGGCCTGCCTGATCCAATCCGACCTCGAGTGGTGTTCTGTTATTGGACTTCTGTGCAAATTACACTTTATCCATAACAAACGCTGACCGTCAACAACAATAATAATAGTATTATCAGATTCTGGTGAAGAGAGGTGCCAAGCTGTCAATTGATCACCACTTGGTAGTGAGTTGGATTAGGTGGCAAGGGAGGATGCTGGACAGACCTCGCCCTCCTAAATGTATAGTGAGGGTGTGATGGGAACAGCTGGCAGGGAATGGACCATATTCTGCTGTGGGACTTCAGAGGCAGGTAACAGGTACAAGGAGGCCAAATGGAATGCAGATTCGGCAGTAGCTGAAGCAAAGTAGCAAGACGATTTTGGTGACGCAGAGGAAAAAGACTTTTGATCTGCCTTGAAGAGGTTCTGGCAAACCATTAGGCAACGTTATAAAAATAAATCTAACAAATAATGACAAATTAAATGACCTTTTGAAATAATTATATCCTAATCAATAACACTAATAAAAGTTGCAGGAAGTGAAAATACAAAAGAGGTATTCTTCAGCCTGGAGTCTTCTTTTAGCATATATGGATCACCCCAAACTGAGTAAGCCAATTTTTGTTCTTGGAGTTGCTTGAAGACATGCTACACACATACATTCATATCCAATTAGTACTTTTACTGTCATGAAAAGAAAAACGTTTGCTACTTGTGTGATTGTTCATGTAACACGTTTGTTCAGCATGATGGACAGGCTGAGTAAAGGAAAGGGATTGACTATCACACACTGTCTGTGGCTGTACCAGACCTCCCATACCTAAGGTTTTTCAGTTTCGATTGTTGGTCCTCTAGTCTAGCTGACAGCAGAGCCACTCCTGAGTCTCCTGGATGATTATAACTCAGGTCAAGGTCTCTCAGATGGGAAGGGTTAGATCTCAGAGCTGAGGCCAGAGAAGAACAGCTGTCCTTTGTGATAAGACAACCTGAAAGACTGGAGGCAAACAAAACAACACAAGACTCTTGTTCACTCCTCGAACACAAGCAAAAGAAAATACTTTAATTCACTTTTCTTCTCATTCGATCAAACAGGTTGATTCCATCAAAATAAATACTAAGCAGAGAAAAACTTCAGAGTCCTTTCTGAATACTTCTTAAATAAAAAATAAAAATAAGATAAAAAAACAAGGTGACTCAGTTATATAAAAATATTTTTTAAGTCCCGACACTAAGCTTGGCAGATTTGTTTGGCCAAACATATACCACTTCCTCAATAAAGAATTAAGCATTAAATTGAAAAAAAAAAAACAATAAGTGGGAGTGCTTGGTACTTGTACCTCACAAGATAATCCCTCCATCTTTTATTTTAATCACTTAAGTTAAACAGGTAATGAAGAAAATGGATGGATAGATTAATTACAAAATAAAAATAATGGAAATAAATCCAGAAATTAGTGATGAAGTTTAGTAAACCGTCATTTGACAATTGACATTAGAAAAGACAATCCTAACCAAGGTAGAAGTTTTTTAAATTATGAAAATTAGCTTTCAGTTATCTTTTTAATGTTACTTGACCTCAGAGTTTCCAGTTTGCATTGTGGATTCTTGAGTCCTGCGGACAGAAGCTTCACGCCAGGGTCATGCAGGTCATTGTTACTCAGGTCCAGCTCTCTCAAGCTAGAAGACTGGGAGCTGAGAACTAAGGACAGAGTTTTACAGCTTCTCTCTGTAAACTTACAAAAGCTCAGACTGAATAGAAAATGACAAGAAAAAGAAAAAGAAAGAAGAAATTAAGTTTCAGTCAGTACCAGCACATTTGAATCACCAGGACTAAACAGGATCTCTAAACACTTACAGTGCTTTCCTAGTTACTTTGACCACTGGCAGCAGCCTCAGAAGAGCCTCCTCTGAAGCAGAGTATTTCCTTAGGTCAAAAACATCCAGACCTTCTGATGACAGTAAGATGAAGACCAGAGCTGACCACTGAGCAGGAGACAGTTTTTGTTTTGAAAGACTTCCTGAACTCAAAGACGTTTGGATCTCCTTCCATAGAGAACAATCATTAATTTCATTCAGACAGTGGAACAGATTAATGCTTCTTTCTGCAGACAGATTCTCACTGAGCTTCTTCTTGATGTACTGGACTGTTTCCTGACTGTTCAGTGAGCTATTTCCTGTCTGTGTCAGTAGATCCTGTAGAAGAATCTGATTGGTATGAAGTGAAAGACCCAAGAGGAAGCGAAGGAACAAATCCAGGTGTGCATGTGGACTCTGTAAGGCCTTATCCACAGCACTCTGGTGGAGATTTTTCCTTTTAGGTTTATTTTGCAAAAGTTTAGACCACCAGGATGTTTGCTGTTTTTCTAGCAGGTTGACTCCAGAGTTGATGAAGGTCAGATGGACATATAGAGCAGCTAGAAACTCCTGAACACTCAAATGGATGAAGCAGAACATCTTGTCCTGGTATAGCCCTCTCTCCTCTTTAAAGATCTGTGTGAACACTCCTGAGTACACCAAGGCTGCTCTGACATCGATGCCACACTCTGTCAGGTCTGATTCATAGAAGATCAGGTTTCCTTTCTGCAGCTGATCAAAAGCCAGTTTTCCCAGAGACTCGATCATTTTCCTACTCTCTGGACTCCAATGTGGATCTGTCTCAGCTCCTCCATCATACTTGACTTTCTTCACTTTGGCCTGAACCACCAGGAAGTGGATGCACATCTCAGTCAGGGTTTTGGGCAGCTCTCCCCCCTCTCTGGTTTTCAGTACATCCTCAAGCACTGTAGCAGTGATCCAGCAGAAGACTGGAATGTGGCACATGATGTGGAGGCTTCGTGATGTCTTGATGTGGGAGAAGATCTTGGTTACCTGGTTCTTATCACTGAATCTCTTCTTGAAGTACTCCTCCTTTTGTGGGTCAGTGAATCCATTGAGCTCTGTCACCATGCCAACATACTCAGGAGGGATCTGATTGACTGCTGCAGGTCGTGTGGTTATCCAGAGGCGAGCAGAAGGAAGCAATTTCCCCCTGATGAGGTTTATCAGCAGCACATCCACTGAGGTGGACTCTGTAACATCAGTCAGAATTGTAGTTTTGTGGAAGTCAAGAGTAAGTCGACACTCATCCAGACCATCAAAGATGAACACAACCTGGAAGTCTTCAAAGCTGCAGATTCCTGCTTGTTTGGTTTCAGGAAACAAGTGATGAATAAGTTCTACCAAGCTGAACTTTTTCTCTTTCAGCACATTCAGCTCTCTGAAAGTGAATGGAAACATGAACTGGATGTCCTGGTTGGCTTTGTCTTCAGCCCAGTCCAGAGTGAACTTCTGTGTTAGGACTGTTTTCCCAATGCCAGCCACTCCCTTTGTCAGCACTGTTCTGATTGGTTTATCTTTAACAGATGAGGCTTTAAAGATATCTTCTTGTCTGATTGTTGTTTCTGGTCTGTCTGGTTTCCTGGATGCTGTTTCAATCTGTCTGACCTCATGTTCATCACTGACCCCTGCAGTCCCTCCCTCTGTGATGTAGGGCTCTATGTAGATCTGATTCAGAAGGGTTGGGTTTCCTGCTTTAGCGATTCCTCCAAACACAAACTGGATCTTCTTCTTCAGGTTAGGCTGACACTTTAGAAGAAACTCTGAGTAAAATAACAACACATATTTAGATAATATGAAGCTTATGTGTAAGTTCATTAAGTGTTATGTCCCAGGTCATGATTTTGTGTGTTGTCTTTGGTCGTCACACCCAGTGTTGGGAAGGTTACTTTTAAAATGTATTCCAGTACAGATTACAGAATACATGCTCCAAAGTGTATTTTGTAACGTATTCCGTTACGTTACTCAATGAGAGTAAAGCAGAGCTTCCCAAAGTGTGGGGTCCGCCCCCTAGGGGGGGCACAGAGCCATTGAAGGGGGAACACGGTATGAAAAGGAAAAAAAAACAACAACGCTTGGACACTGCTAGCACGGGGCGCCCACACAAACGCAAAGCAGGAGATGAAGCATAGCTGAATATGTTTCCAAACCAACTTCATTCTAAGTCAAAGACTAGAAAATATGGTGAAGCATGTCGTTCCCTTTGGCTTCACCTGCACAAGTGCCAGGGTAGGTCTCCCCTGCATAATTGGTTTTCCCTTCGTCTGGAGCAGCGCTGGGCTGTTTAAATCAGGGACAAACAGTATCCCACCTTCTTGATTTTTAGTTCCCAAACACTTGTTGTAATGACAAACTACTGCTGACATTTTGGAGATGTTAGTTCTTTATACAGTAAAGTTATAGTGGGATACAAATAATATCAGGCTGATCCTGCCACGATTTGTTCCCCCTGTCTAAATCACGGACAAACAGTATCCTACAGTTGTTTATGTCTTTGAACCCATTTTGCACTGAGAGGCATTTTTTGAAAAATGTATTGATAGCAATGTTGAATATTATTACACAGGGAAAAAAACAACTACACGTAAAATAAACAGGTGTCATAATCATAATTTGTTTGGGCTTCCACTGGCGTGGAATTACCAAAAATAGAGAGGGCGTAGACTAATATATGAAACAGCAAAAGACCGCTGTGTAATCCATTTATTTTAACAAAGTAGCTGTATTCTGAATACCACCTTTTTGAAGGTGTAATGGTGTTAACTGTGACGGAATACAGTTAGTCATATTTTGTATTTTAAATACGTAACGGCAGTACATGTATTCCGTTTCTTCCCAACACTGGTCACACCTGAGGGTGGCGTTGTTCGTTTTCTTTGCTGTTTGTACTTATGTAAGTTCCAGGTAGACACTGACCATTAGTTGAAGGTAAGGTAAGTTAGTTCCATTTCAGATTCTAGAGCCTTTTTTTGTTATCTTGGTCATGCCCACCCTGACGCTTTGCTTCTTACGGAGCCACTCCTTTGTTGCCCGGGCGGTGTGTTTTGGATCATTGTCATGTTGGAAGACCCAGCCTCGTTTCATCTTCAAAGTTCTCACTG
>NW_005188016.1:0-1638 GCF_000239375.1 Pundamilia nyererei | reverse complement strand
ACCCTAATTTACGAATAAATTCTTTACAAATCCTACCATGTGAATTCATGGATTTTTTTTTTCACATTCTGTCTCCCACAGTTGAAGTGTACCTCTGGTGCAAATTACTGACCTCTGTCATCATTTTAAGTGGGGGAACTTGCACAATCGGTGGCTGACAAAATACTTTTTTGCCCCACTGTAGATCCAGAGAGCAGATTCCTAATTGTCAAACTATCTATACTTAACCAAAAGCTATGTATCGTAAGTATATATGGTCCAAATGTTGATGACCCCTCATTCTTTCACGGTTTTTTTAGTACACTCTCCGAACACCTAGATTGCACAATTGTTCTTGGGGGAGACCTCAACCTGGGACTAAATGAAGAAATGGATAGGCTCAATACAGCAGGAACTCAGCGTAATTGGCAGTCCACAAATATAATCAAACAGTATATGAGCGACTTTGGTCTTTGTGATGCATGGCGCTCCCTTCACCCCAACAGTAAGGAATATTCTTTCTTCTCACATGTTCATCACTCTTACTCTCGTCTGGATTATTGTCTGGTCAGCAGCTCACTGCTGAGTAACATTTCAGACACTGAGATTCATCCTATAGCTGTCAGCAATCATGCTCCTGTATCTTTAACACTAATACAAAAGAATAATACTACACCAAGTAAAAACTGGAGATTTAATACATCACTACTTAAAGATGAAGAGTTTATCAAATACTTTAAAAAAGAATGGACTTTATATTTAGGCTTTAATGACATTCCTGGAACAGCATCAGCAGGGAAAGCCGTGATTAGAGGTAAAATATTCTCTTTCTCATCACATAAGAAGAAAGAAGAAAACAAAAATATTCAGGAAATAGAAAAAAACATCAAATTCTTAGAAAAAGCCTATGTGTCACACCAAGATCAAGAAATATTAAACAAAATACATAAGACAAAACTAGAATTAAATGAAATTATTAATAAAAAGACTAAATTCTTAGTACAAAGACTTTGCGTGCAAAATTATGAACACGGTAACAAATCCGGAAAATTTCTTGCTAACCAGTTAAAAATCAATAAAGAAAAAACAACTATATGTGCTGTTAAAGATTTATCTGGGAATATAATATATGATCTTAAGAAAATAAACAAATTTTTTAGTGATTTCTATGAAACTTTATATACACAACAAATAAACCCATCTAAAAATGAAATTGATCAATTTCTCGACAACATAACTCTTCCAAAATTATTAGACACCCAAGGAATGGCACTGGATTCGCCACTAACGCCAGGTGAACTCCAGGAAGCTCTGATAAGTATGCCCAATAATAAGGCTCCAGGTGCAGACGGTTTTCCAACAGATTTTTATAAAGAATTCTGGACGATTCTGGCACCAGTTTTTCACAGGATGTTGCAGGAAATCAAAGAAAATGGTAGACTACCACCAAATATGAACGCAAATATCAGTCTCTTACTAAAACCAGGGAAAGACCCTGTATTTCCCTCAAGCTATCGTCCAATATCCCTTATTAATCTAGACCTTAAAATAATCTGCAAAGAGATTAGAGAAAATAACCCCCCTTTTAATTCATCCTGACCAAACTGGTTTCATAAAAGGTAGGCACTCATCAACAAATACACGTAGATTACTTAATTT
>NW_005188015.1:128616-131572 GCF_000239375.1 Pundamilia nyererei | reverse complement strand
CCTGTCAGTGCAATGAAAGAAAAGTAAAAAGTTATTGAATAAAAGCAATAAAATGTTTCCTTACCAAACAATCCCAAGTGTAGAATTATTGTTTTGCAGTTTTAGAAGAATTACAGTGGACCGTGTCGCCCAGCTGATGTTGGAAAGAAGGAAGTACAAAAAGAGAACTTGTTTAAGAAAGTGCAATAAAGTCAGTTTATCACAAAGCTGCTGGAGGCGTCACTGGATGCCTCTGACAAAAACTCTTCAGTTCTGCTAATATCCTGCGATAGATAAGACTTCCTTAAAATACGGTCACAGTGAAGTCACTTTTCTACAAGTACTTACATTTACATGTATCTTTTAGCACATCTGCAGTGACTGCATCAGCACTAAAATTAATCACAAAGTGTGGGAAAGAGCACAGTAACACTACAATTTGGTTGTTGAGCAGCAACACCAGGCATTTAATTTCTGGGACATGAGTTTAGTTGTGGAAAAATCTTATTTTATATCTGAGCTCAATAAATGTTAAGCCATTTTTAATTTAGCCATGTTGTAATGAGGCCACAAATGTAAATTTGGATTTGGGAAATATTAATTATTATGATACATGAGAAATATAAACTATTAAATCCCCCCATCTAATGAACTAACATGTATCTATAGATATAGATACATGTATAGATACACTAAATGACAAATACTTTCTAATTTTACTGGTCAAAATGCAAAACCCTAATCAGTCCATCTAGTAGATTATTTAATAAAACATTATGGTACAAATATTACAAATTGTTCATCTGAATTGGTTTATTCCCAAAATCAGATCTCAGTGAATACACGTACTGGCTTGCTGTCGTAATGATCGTTTAAGTGGTCCAGTCTACTTAAGATCAAAGTGGGCCATATGTGGCCTGTGAGGTAAAATGAGTTTGACACACCTGATGTAGAGTTCTTCATGGAATTGGTTTCCATGTTCAAGGAGCTTCATGGGTTCATCACCGAGCGCAATGCAAAGCATAGACTACAGTGGCATAAAGCACACCAGCACTGGACTCAGTGCAATGGAGTCGTGTTCACTGGAGTGATGACCTTTGACGTTTACCAGGATTTGCTCATTCAGTGCTGTTCCGCTTGTCTTGTGGCCTGTTGATATCCAGCTTTAATAGTAGTTGTTAATGGAAGATCGCTGCGCTAACAGGTGCTTTACAGTCAGGGTGGAAACTGGTCTTCTGCTCAATCACACGTCTCACATGTGTTACACGTCACGCATGTCATTGGTTCTGCTGTTATAGTAAAGATACAGTGACTTAAAATGGACAGCAGATCTGTGATGGGCCCTTAGCTGGGCCTTGGCTGGTCTTTGAACTTAATAACATCTCTTCTAGTGACATTAAAAAGAACAACTCAGTCTGAAACTAAGAACATGTATTCTTCAGTGTGATCTATGTGTACAGTACAGTTGTAAATTTTATAAAGTTTCAATTCACACGTATCCATAAAAGACCCAAAGTTCTTCACAAAGAAAAAACAAAAACAGGTTATTGGAGTATTTTATAGATTTAGTGACAATTAAAGCCTAAAATACTCTTTTCATAAACACTACAAAGAACACTTGTGACACTCACAGTGCAGCTCTGGTGAAGCCTACTTCTTACTTATTCAATTTGATTGATCGGCCAGGAAGCCAAGAACCCACGCATGCACTGGTTTATGACTAAAGAATTACGGCAGATCTTTCAAAAATTGCACGAACAATGGAGGACCTGCATCTAATTTATTATGAAATTGTAGCTCTACACATAGCCATTTGAGAAAGAAATACTTTGGTTCCTCTATTGCGTAGTGTTTTCTTGAGATTGCAAAATAAAATGAAAGAGAATTACAATAAAACATATGAACTAGATGCTCCCAATGTCAGAAAAAAGTAGTAATGAACACCCAGAAGACTAAAACAATGTAAAAGTAGAGTCAGTCTTGTCCTTCCTGATTATGTTTAGCAAAAGAGGAAGTCACTGTGACAGTCTAAATCTTCACCCTTAAATATTTGTTTTTTCTGTCACTCACTCAAAGCTTGTAAGTTTAACCTTAGAAATTTAAGGACAACTAAACAGGAGGTACAGACAGAGTACACGCTGTTTAGGAAAGTGCAGTTTTCTTGCATGCAAAGTAAAATATGTTCTTATAAGAACATACGAACAAGAAATTCAGTGGCTCTGTGACAGATTCACAGCCTCTGTCTCACGCTATCTCCCCCTATTCTAGCTTTGATAGGCTGCATTGCCCAGCTGGCTGCATTTATAAAATCAAACTTCCAGTGTTAAAGCTGAAGAGAAAAATTTCAATCTTTGTGTGTACATCAGCTTCAGTACTAACCAGTGTCACAGCAAAGCATTTACTGTGGTATTATGTGGTTGGTTTGATCTACCATATCTATGTTTTCCATCCTGCAGTGATTTGCTTAATGATATGCTTTTAGCTTCTAGTCAGTATTAAGTCATTACAATTTTATTTATACAGTGTCAAATCACAAAAAACAGTCGCCTCAAGATACTTTACATTGTAAGGTAGATCCTAAATTAATACATACAGAGAAAAACCAAAATAATAATTTAACCCCCTATGAGCAAACACATTTGAGAGAGTCTGATACTGTCACGGTTCTGGGTCCGTTGCACCCAGTATTTTCAGTTTTTTATGTTTTGGTTCACTTTTGCATCATGGATTATTCTTTGTTTCTCTGGTACCTTGTGTTTCAGTTATCTTGGTGTTTTGGATTGTTTCTCATTCTCTTGTTGTGATTATTATTATTATTATTATTATTATTAGTTTCATGTTTCTATTATCCATGTTTTAGGAATGGTGGTTTCATGTATAGTTCAGTTCCATGTTTCATTTTCTGTCTCTGTGTTGAGTCCATGTCTCTGAGTTGTGATTCATGTTTCCTGTTTTATTGTGAAAGTCTTTGTCTTAT
>NW_005188015.1:126195-127894 GCF_000239375.1 Pundamilia nyererei | reverse complement strand
ATGCTGTTGGTTTAAATCTCAACACATTCGTGCATAAACTATGTGACCACATTGAAACGTCCAAAGACAAAAAAGCACCGTCACCCCCCTCAATCAGTAAATAAACTGTTATTATAGTAAGTTATATTCATAAAACCCACAGATCCTTTACCCAGAAAACTGGCACCACACCCAGCTTCCATAAATCATTGCTCTGCTAGTCAAAAGGCAGATACACCACTCCTTTACAACACACACCAAATCATTCCACAAAAATTCCATCTTTGTCCTTCATCTTTCAGTGTACCAAGGTATATGCAGCAACCAATTACTTTACGTGTGTCTGCAACCAAACCTCCTAGTTTTCACTCCCAGCACTGGACAGTCTTGCGTCAGTTGTTCTCAATAGGTCACATGATATTTGAAACATGGAGAGTTTGAAGAGAAAATAAATTTCTTACCCACTTATTTAGATAAGAAAAAGACATCCAGCACTTCACATCACAAAATACAGAGTAAACCTTCAGCACAAATTATATTAAATATCACACAAAAACACTTTAAATTAAGTCAACATATTTTATTGAACACAAATTTACATGTTTTGATGCCAGCTTGCCTGCAGCCATTTAAATTACCTGTGACAAACTTTTTCATTTCAACATGTCTACAATGTAAATAATAAATCATTCAAGAGCACACACAACATGCAAATACTGTATGAGCATGATGAAAGCTAAAATAAGTTTGTAAGTGGAGGTTTCTAGTCATCTGCAGAAATGTCTCAACTGTCATGTAAAGTAGTTCCTTATTGGAGTGCTGCAACATCTATTTACACGTATTTAAGAAAAATCTAAACAAAAAAGTCGACTGAAAACAGCCGTGTGAGATTAAAGCTGAACATAAAAAGCTGCAGGATTTTGTTTAAGTAACTACTTAAGAACAACACTAAACCGGAAAAATGACATTTGTATGTGCAGGTTCTGTGTGTGTTTCTTTAATACACTGTGTTAATGTAATGTTACTTTTTTCTTCACCTGAGTGTAGAGTTCCTCTTGGCCGTGAGCGCACTCTGTGTTTTTGTGCTTTTTGACTTTCACCTGTGTGTACACCGTATCCTGCTGCTGTCCTCTGTACTGCACTGAGTCAGTGGATGCTTCATATCTCAGCACAGAGAAGTTGATCTCTCCATAATGGATGTTTTCTTCTTCTCCTTCTGATTTACTTGCTGGCTCTTCACTCACGTTTCTGGGGTTCCTGCTTGAAAATCAAATAGCCAAAATGAATAGAGTATCTTTCTGCTATTACAAACGCTGTGTAAACAATCTTGGTATCAAAATATAGCTAAACCTTGTAAACCTTGTTCATGAGCTGTTTAAGTATCAGAGTCAGAGTCAGAGACACTTTATTTATCCCCAAGGGGCAGTTAAGATAGATGATACCTTGCCGACCGTACATACAATACACAAACATCACACTGGCAAGACAGGTCAGGCTAGGTAGCACTGGCCACATGAGCAGCGACCCGGAACCAAAACAATGGAAAATGCACAACATGAGGAAAGACGAGGAGAAAAAAGAACTCCGCCCAGACTGAGCTCCAACGAGGAGATCAGTTTGAGAACAGAAAAAAAGCCCACCTCAGCACATAGCACATGAATCATCACATCTCACAACATAGAAGACATAAGCTTCGAAGGCATTTGGAGGGGGTGGGGGG
>NW_005188015.1:119361-124124 GCF_000239375.1 Pundamilia nyererei | reverse complement strand
GGGGCCAGGACTATACTCTTCGGGTTTTTGGGGGATGTTGCTAACTCCGGGTCCGATAACAGGCACCACACCCGCAGTAGATGTGTACGGTGCTCGGTCTTGCAGCAAGCTATCAAATACGGCGCATTTCTTGGCTTTTAAAAAAACACTATGCGTCACCAGGTGTTTTATCAGATTCGAGGTGTTACCTCCTTTGCACAGTATCACAGTATCACCTTAAAGCACTTGTTGCAGGCTACTGAGTTGGCATCTTTTGCTGTGAAGTACAGCCAGACTTCTGACCGCTTCGCCTTGGGCGTTTTTAATCTGTAGCTCTGCTCTAAAAGAACGTACGTACCTGGGCCAGCCTACTATCCTCGGAAAGGTAAAATGATTGGCTAGAATCCAAAGTGTATGACATCTCAGGGGAAAAAAAGCACCGAAATAAAGCACCGAAATGTGCGCAGCTTTTCGGTCTGGTTACTACCGTTTATGTCATGGCACCGGACACCGGTACCCATCCCTACTCCTGAGCCCAGGCTTTTTGTCTAGAGTAGAGTGCCAATATCCATTGAGGAACCAGTTGATCAGATCCACAATTCTTTGGGTTTTAGAGAACAAGACTGAGATACTCTGAGGGTTAGAGTTAGACGAGATTAGACAAGGATATAGAAGCCAAGCAGGAAAGATAAGGGAGGGAGAGGGTGAGAGATCATATTTTCTGCTGTAATGTAATATTTACCAAACAAAGATAATCAGGCAGACGAGTAAGATGAACCCAAGGATTCCTCCAAGAATTAGCCATGTTGGGAAGGAGCTACTATTCTGCTCTCCTGAAAAACAAGATCAATAAGAAAAAACATTTCAGTTAAAGAGTTAAACAGAAGCCATATACGGATTCATTTTATATTTTGTATAGCTCTGTTTAGAAAAAAAGAAATAAACAAAGAGAAGACAACAGTAGATAAGATGAAGAAAAATTGGATAAGAACATGCAACACATTAGTGGTTTCGACCTAAATTTACCTCCAACAGTCACGTCAATCTCTGCTGATGTCTGATTACCCAGATCATTAGTGGCCACACAGTAATAAACTCCTCCATCTGTTACATTGAAGCTGTAAATCTCTCCTTCAGATACTTTCACAGCTCCATCTCTGCTCTTATTGAACCAGGTGAAGCTGCTGACTGGAGGTTTGGCTCTGCTGGAGCAGGTCAGGTTCACCCAGCTGCCTGCTGACACCAAACCTGATGGACTGATGGATGCTGAGGTGTTTTTAGGAGCATCTGGAGAAATAAAAGAGAGAAAGTGATATCCCATATACCATGGTGTCCTGAAGGATTCAGTTCAACAACAAACTCTGATTGTCTTACATGAAACACTGAGAGTCTCTTCTGTCTTTGCTGTCTTGGTGTCTTTTCCTTGGTTCACAGGATATCTGGCAGAGCAGCTGATCTTCTTTCCATCATGTGTGTCTGACAGAGTGATGTTCTGCTGGATTTTAGTTGTAAAGCTTCCATCTGTATTTTGCTCCATTTTGTTGGGAGAGTCTTGTTGGAGATTCCAGGTGAGTTGAGGAGGGGAGTGTGGACAGGGAGTGAGAGCTGAGCAGGTTATAGTGACAGACTCCTTCTCCTTCAGATCACCTGGGATTGTAATATTGGGCCTCCAAGGAGAATCTGTGGTTTCACATCACAAACGTATTAACACTAAAGCATACATGCAGTTTGAACTACTATGGATTCTCAGTTTTGTCAATATAAACAACAACTGACAGTCAAATCGATTAAACCTGAAACATCACTGGTTAAAAGTGAGACATTTGATGTTTTTTGTTAATATGGACACATTTTGAAGGCCATTTCTGCACCAAGAATTTCAAATTGTTCGTCTATAATGAAAAGAAAAAACATATCTACAAGAGGAACCACACACACAGCTGCTTTCTCTGGGCATGTTTGCAAAAAAATGAAATTTGGGTTGTTGTTACATTTACAAGAGTCTAAAGTGAAATTTGAACAAAATACTTTTATGTTTCCACGGTGAACTGAATTAAATCATCGACGATCTGCATGAAATTCAACAACTTAAAACTAGTTAATTGTATTCTTGTTGAGATGACATGATACAATTGAATAGGAGTGGTTAGTTGCCTGAACTTGTGATGTTACAAGATCATGTGAGATTTCCAACCACAGGAAAATCACTGGGGTTATAGGCAGAAAAGCATACACACTCCACATGTCTGCTGTTGCTATTGGTAAATGGACTGATTCTTATGTAGCATTTTTCTACTCTCCCAGACCATAAAGCGCTTTATACAACATGCCACACAAGCACTTTCTCAATGCTTTTAAGTGCTTTCAAACTAACATTCACACCTATTCATACTACGATGGATGCATCGGACAGCAATTTTGCCCAAGGACTTTTGGCATGCAGACTGGTGGAGCCAAAGGTTGAACCAGCAACCTTCCAATCAGCAGACGACCTGCTCTACCTCCTGAACTACAGCCACCCATATTGTGGCTTAAAGCTCAATAACTGGCAGAGCAGCCAGTCTGAGCGCCTGTCATAGACCTGTCGAGGACAAAGACGTAAAGAAAATTCTGTTTCAACCTTGTTGGCTTTAAGTAAATGATTCTAAATTGCCCATAGGTGTGAGTGTGAGTAGGAATGGTTATCTGTCTCCTTGCAACAGACTGGTGACCTGTGCAGGATGTGCTCCACCTCTCGCCCGATGACAGCTGAAATAAATCCCTGCCCCCTTGGATATCTGATGAGGAAAGGAGGAAAAGGACGGATGGAGTGACAGGTATGTTCTAAATCCATTAAATTGGAGGAAATCTGGGTATGTATTATTGGGCCTCCAAGAAGAATCTGTGGTTTCATATCACAAACATGTTAACACTAAAGAACAGTATATTATATACATGCAGTTTGAACTGCTGTGCATTCTCAGTTTGCTGAAGTAAACTAAAACTGACGTAGAAATGAAATAAATCTGAAAAAACATCTTCTTAAAAAAATTACAATAAATTTTCTCTTCTTTATCTCATATTATGTTCTTTTATAAATGATTTGTAAATGTCTGCATTCATTAAAGAGAGCGAGTATCAGAACAAAGGTTTGTATTATTTTATGATATAAATGGATTAAAAACTTCAGTCTTTACCTGTGACTGTTATTTGAAGAGGATCATGTTGAGCTGTTGCCTTGAATGTTTCACTCTCTACTCTGAAGAAGTATGTGTCTGTGTAGTTTGTGGTTAAATTAGTAAACAGAGTGGTGCAGTCTCTCTGACTCAGGTTCCCAGTAATACTCATTGGATAGATGCTACCTGCTCCACTACTGTTGAAGATCACATTGTTTGGATTGTTGCCAAAGTCACCATTATTTTTAATCCACACTGCAAAGATTTTTATTTTGCTGTTAAATTTCTGTTCGTCTTTGGGTGTGAAGTTACATGGGATTTGCAAACAAGATCCACTCAGTGCTTCCAGCTTCTTTGGGGCAGTCATGTAGAGTGCTATCCAGTAAGGATAATCAGCCAAAGCACCTGTAAATACAGTTTCCTTATTAACAAGCTGCTGTTCATTGTTTGTAAACTGTTTACATTTTCAATCACAACACAAAGCGCTGGCTCTGTGTTTCAGGTTGTTTTAAAATGGGTGAAAGTTAAATTACAAATGAATCCAATAATGTCTTTGAATAACTGAACAATCAGCTCACCTGAAACAAAGAGAACAGTCAGTAAAATGCTGACTGTCACCATCTTCATCTGGATTCACAAAATACAAACAAACAATAAAATCAACAAAAAAGTGAATGAGAATGATTTAGTTATTATTATTTATATCTGTGGTGCTGTGTGCTTTGAAAATAGTTGAAATATTAAAACAAGGTAAAATCACATGATGTGTCAGTCAGTTGACTGAAGGAAAAATAAGAAAAAGGTTAGTCTATAAAGTTAATGAATACAATGAGTAAAATGTGTTTTACTGTAACATTAGGCAGTTTGTAAGGAAGTTTATAAAGACGACATGCTCTTTAAGAAAGACAAGTTCAAAATAATAAACGTGTTTCAGTTAAGAAAGTTAAGAAATAAAAGCAGGAAAATGTTTCTTTACCCCACATTAGATCTGATGATTGTCTTATGAGTGAAACAAAGCAGCCTTCAGCAGAAATACTATATACTGTAAAATACAAATGATCATCTGAGGAAGTACATGTAGAGACACCCACTGACTGTAGCGCTGCATAATGAAGTCTGTTTTGTGCCGCCTGCTTATTTCCTGTGAAAAAAGTCAGATGTTGCCCTTAAAGACATTTTTAACTTTTGGTCTGTCGAAGCCTCTGACCTTAACCTTACACAAGTGATTGAATCATTCTTAGTATGAATGTACAACCTGTGCTAACACAAATCATGATGATGGACTATGACAGACTGTATCTCTCTCGCTCTACACACACACGTTATCTGGACGTCCAGTATCAAGTGTTGCTTGCCTTTGACTGCTGGGCCCTGAGAGGCCATGCGTGTGCTGCTGGAGTGGTGATACTGGAAGATAGAAGTGGCAAAGCTGTGGGACCTGTTTATTCTGCTGTTTGGTAAAGTGATTCATTTATTAGTAGAAGCTTGGTAAAGGTTTTGAATTAAATTTTCTCCTTCAAGCAATGGAAACACAAAATTGAATTCAATGTAATTGTTCTGTGAGGTATTTGGCTACAGAGGATCCTTGTGGTGAATCATCAATCGTGTAGCACAGAGGTTCCCTGATGT
>NW_005188015.1:116500-118489 GCF_000239375.1 Pundamilia nyererei | reverse complement strand
TTTGTCCTTTCTGCAAATATCCTGTAATAGACAACACTAGATAATTACTTATCACAGTCAAACAACCTTTTTACTAACTTAAGTTAATTCCAAACATGCATTGCAGCTTACAGAATACATATAACTCTCAGTATGAATGTCACATTATATCTGTAGACATCAAATATGCAGGTATTGTTAAGCTATGAGCAGTCACAGCACCACCACAGGAGCGATGCGGTAAATGACCTGTATTTATAGCGCTTTTCTAGTCCCTAACCGGCAACCTTCCGATTACAAGGCGAACTCCCAACTCTTGAGCTGCACAGCCCAACACACAAAATTTGAGGTCAATAAATACAAAAAGGCATTTTATATTTTAGTTGCATGCCAAGAGCAGTAAATAAAAAAATATCTGAAAAAATAATAAATGTGCTTCATCTTCATTCTAGAAGAGTTTAAGACATTTGTACAAAAAAATATGTTTCATCAGGGAGAGACATATTTCAGTGTAAATAAACGGCTTTTGTGACTTCAATTTAATGCCTCCTTTTTAAAAGAGTTCATTTTCAAGTTGTGTGGAAGCACTGCTGACACTAACTTGTATATACATCACACATGAACATGTCAGGGCTAACAGATGGATTCAAGTGCAGACTGCGTTGTGGTAAGCAAAAGGTTGACAATTTATTAACACAGAAGGGAAACCACAGTGATGTGTATATAGAGTGAATGGGGCAGGAAGGAATCCACACTTGCTCTCCACTCAATCCAAACTCCGCCACTCCTCTTCTCACGCACACTCGCCCACAGCCACTCTCGCTCCAAATTCCACTTATGTCGACACACACAGGGATCAGGGTCCACCACCAGTTCCGGGGAGATCTAAACACAAAGAGTCCGATTAGATCAATACGCCACACAATACCGAGAGAGTTTCTTTGAGGAGAACTGAGAGCACAAACACGTGAGGTTCAACGTTCCAGTGCTGACTTAAATAGGCAAGGGAGACGCCGCCTGATCAGCAACAGGTGTAGTAATCACCGCAGGTGCGTGGGCCAAGGGTGAGAGCCCACAATGACCTCCACCCAGGGAAGCAGGAGAGAAAAGAAAACAATCCTGTGGCCAACATGAGTGAGCCGGAGAGGCACAGGGACCATGACAGAACAATCTGAACATGATGAAGAGAACATCCACACATTTCTTCTGCACCAGGAGGTGTTGTTTTAAGTCTGTGCAAAATAAGAACCATGTTGTTGATATTGTAACTAGGGCAGTTAACTTTATCTGGGCAAGAGTTCTGAGTAATAGAAGGCTTGGTTCACTTTTGATTCACTAAAGCGGAGCACTTCATGTTACTAACACTGCTGGGTTTTAATTCTTCTCTCAGAGAGGAGAGCTTCCCATACTTAAGGAGACATACCCAGAAGATGTTGTTGCATCAGTTATGCTTAGACCAGAACAAGTGTGATAGCAAAGCATTCATTTCTAAATTCACCCCTGTACCACTGCTTCCTACAGTCACTATCTACTCCCATATTTGAGGTGCAGTGCAAAGAATCAGACCAAGTGTCCTGTGTTTATGTATCAGTGTTCTTCCTCAGTAGATGTAGATTTGACTCAATATATAAGATTCTTATATTTCCACACATGGCATCCTTTATCCGTTTTCCTCTTTTTCTCTTTTTTAAAAAAGGTCATCATCTTCTCATTCACTGAGCGTACATAAAATATTAGCTAAGAATTATTTTTAATGATAGGCAGCAAAAATATCCATTAAATTTTTATTTTTAGTCCACAACTAATTTGTTTGGACGTTCAGTCTTTAGTTTGCTCTGCTAACACTTTGTGTCCCAATACTAGTTGTAAAAGTCTTTAATGGATTACATTTTCTCCTTCAAGCAATGGAAACTCCAAATTGAATTCAATGTAATTGTTCTGTGAGGTATTTGGCTACAGAGGATCCTTGTGGTGAATCATCAATCGTGTAGCACAGAGGTTCCCTGATGT
>NW_005188015.1:114108-115811 GCF_000239375.1 Pundamilia nyererei | reverse complement strand
TTTGTCCTTTCTGCAAATATCCTGTAATAGACAACACTAGATAATTACTTATCACAGTCAAACAACCTTTTTACTAACTTAAGTTAATTCCAAACCTGCATTGCAGCTTACAGAATACATATAACTCTCAGTATGAATGTCACATTATATCTGTAGACATCAAATATGCAGGTATTGTTAAGCTATGAACAGTCACAGCACCACCACAGGAGCGATGCGGTAAATTGCCTGTATTTGTATAGCGCTTTTCTAGTCCCTAAGGACCCCAAAGCGCTTTACACAACCAGTCATCCACACACTGGTGATGGTAAGCTACATTGTAGCCACAGCCACCCTGGGGCGGACTGACAGAGGCGAGGCTGCCGGACACTGGCGCCAACGGGCCCTCTGACCACCACCAGTAGGCACAATGAGTGAAGTGTCTTGCCCAAGGACACAACGACTGAGACTGTCAAGCCGGTGCTTGAACCGACAACCTTCCGATTACAAGGCGAACTCCCAACTCTTGAGCCACGATCGCCTCGGTGACACTCAGAGATGTTACAAAGGAATCCAGTGTTACTGCACAGCCCAACACACAACATTTGAGGTGAATAAATACAAAAAGGCATTTTATATTTTTAGTTGCATGTCAAGAGCAGTAAATAAAAAAATATCTGAAAAAATAATAAATGTGCTTCATCTTCATTCTAGGAGAGTTTAAGACATTTGTACGAAAAAAATATGTTTCGTTAGGGAAAGACATATTTCAGTCTATCATTTTTCAGGTGTTTTTATTTGTCATATTTAGTTTTTGACATTAAAGTTTCCAAAATATAACTTGAGTATTTCTTAGTTTTAAACTCGTCAGTTAGTCGACAAAGACATTAGTCGCCAGCAACATCCCTGCAAAAAAAAACTAGTTAAAAGAATCGATAATGATTTATATAAAATGATTAATTTAATTGGGATTTAGACCCTGATGACCCATCATGTTAGAATGGAATACCAGAGATTTTGGACACGACCCCCTGAAGGCTAGAAGCTGGCGGGAATGAATTTGAAGGCTGAAGCTTGGATGGAGCTCTGAGGTGTCTGTGAAGTGGAGATGGGGAGGTGGTGTGTTGCACAAAGAGAGAATGACAGAGAGCACAAATGTAGAGCACACAAAGTGGTGGGTGATTGGCTCAAATAAGAATATGCTTGGACTAGAGTATAACTGTGTCAGTATAAGAAACAGGTAGTGATGTAAAGAGAAAAGCAGCCTAACACCCGTGAAAGAGGGCAGATGAGTGATCACAGATCTTGTTGGACTTCTCTGCCCTCAGCTGTTGTCACGGCGGGGTGCGCCGATGTGTGTGGAAACAGGACCCAAAAGCAGATGACGACGAGGAGTAGTAAGGTTTTAACAGAAAGGTGAGGCTTTATTAGATGACGGCAGAAGTAAACCAGGAAACCAAAGTAAACTGACAAGACACTAAGAAACAAAATACTAAAACAGTACTGAGACCAAAACCTAAACTATGACTGTGGTGGAAAATAACAAGCAAAGACCATGACTAAGACTAAGACTAATAATACATAACAGACGAAAACCGAAACTAAGACTGAGGTCAAATAAACAGAACCAGGCTAGAACTAGGGCAGAATAAACAGACGACCCGACAATGGCATGAAGAAAACAAAAGGCTTAAATACAGACATGAGGTGATCAGGGGAAGTGG
>NW_005188015.1:109854-112339 GCF_000239375.1 Pundamilia nyererei | reverse complement strand
TTTGATCTTGGATGTGTCATTTGATCTTGGATGTAGTGAGCGACGTACGAAGAACGGGCCCCTGGAATACAAATATTTGTTGATACAAAGATTCAATTACTTAAAAGAAATGACTATGACTGGTGTTATAGCTACGTATGGCATTTGCAGGGAGTTTATAGATTAGCTGAACAGACCAAAGGGGGTGCTGATGCCACTGTCATAAGTAATAGAGTGGTTAGACTAAGAACGCAGACTCAGAGGATTAAGTTCAGTGTGTTTATTCACAGTGAAGCAACAACAGAATGTGACAACAGAAGGATTTCCAATTAATGATTCCAGGGCTCCAGTTCAGACAGGACCACAGAAAGTCTCTCTCTCAGTAACTCACTCTGAAGTGTTGACAGAAAAGTCCAGACAGGAGAGATAAAGAGAAAATGGTTAAGTCAGCATGGGACGACTGCAGGATCACAAGGAGACCATTCACATACAAGTGACTTTGCACTGTTAACATAGGTTGTAGAGCTAGATCATCAGTGTAATTAAAATCACCTACCAAAGGGATTTGGTTTAATTTCGCAACAATGTATTAAAACAGTTCAAAGAATTCATTCAGAAAGTCATCACAGGTGGATAATACTACAGCAAACTGGACTTTCATGGTTAACTTTGAAGGAATGAAATGAGCTCAGAGTAAATGTATCATAACTGAATTTGTACTTGGAAATCACTGCTATTCCCCCAACGCAGCCTGAACACTTCAGGGCATTACAAATGTTCTTTTGTGTAGTCCACAAAGGGGGCAGCAGAAGCTGTTGAAAGGTTATTCAATAGTCAAGTCATCTTTATTTATATAGCACATTTAAAAGACATCAAGTCTCGTCCAAAGTGCTGAACAGAGGGATAATATAATAAAAGAATTGTATGACATGTAAGAGTATATAGCATATAATGTACATGCAAATATGCACATACATATACAAAACTGTACACATTCACACACAAGCACACATATGTGAATATAACGTATATACACATACAACACCATCCATAATATAAGAGACCAAATAGACAGAATAAAAAAAGATATCAAAGAGATCCGAAAGCCTTGGAAAATAAGTAGGTCTTGAGAATCGATTTAAAGACTTCCAAGGATGAAGATAATTTTATGAAAGGGGGAAGACTATTCCAGAGTCTCGGGGCGGCAATGGAGAAAGCCCTGTCCCCTCTAGATTTGAGCTGGGAGCGTGGAACTGATAAAACCATCTGACTGGAGGAGAGCAGAGATCGAGTGGGTAAGTGCAGGCTAAGAAGATCTGAAATGTAACCTGGAGCCAAACCATGGAGAGCTTTAAAAACAAATAGTAAAACCTTAAAATCGATTCTATAGTAATAGCAAGAACACAGCTGTACCTGTAATACAGTGTAAAATTGCGTGCATCTCCACACATTATGCTGGATCAGTCGTACAGAAGTGTGGTGTTAGATCAATATTCATGGATACACTATAAAAAAATAAGATGGTCAGGCTGAAGCAGCCCCTGTTTAACAGACTCAGGGCAGTGAAGGAATGATATGAAATTATCCACAAAGTAAATGTTTCGATTTCTGCAACAGCATCTCTACATTCAAAGTGAAATGGTCATGTACAACTGTTGAAAGTCACTCAAGGGAATTAAGTGATAATTGAAGGTGGAGTTTTTCCTCCTGTGGAAACTTTAGTTGATGTGTTGTGATGTGACTCTGTTCATCTGACAGCTTTCAGTATCTGGTTTGTTGGAGCGTCTTGATCTGAACCAGCTGAAGGGAAAAAACAGAATCAAATCAAAGAAACCAGAAAGACTGAATTATGTTGTTTTACGATGAGTTAGTTGGTTTCAAATGCGTGTGTCACAGAAACATTTGTCTCACCACTCAAATACGATCAGTGTGCTCATGAGCATTATGATTCCCACAGTCTTCACTATAGTGTAGACACCAACCAGGTTTCCACCTGTAATGCAGAAAACAGTAAATAAGATTGTTTTAGGTGAAAAAATAGTTTTCAAGTCTAACACATGAACAACCACATGTTGTAGGATACATTACAAGATTTGAACTTCATGAAGCTAAATTTGCTTCCTTGTTTCCTTTTCCTGGGCCTCCAAGGAGAATCTGTGGACATATTAAAAATGAAGAGGACAAAATCTTTCAAACTAATCACGTGATGCTATCCTCCTGAATTCACATAGAAGTTCAGAAATGTAATCAAGTCCTGAACAAAGCAGCATAGAAATTAAAAGAAATACATACATCCTTTTAGTGTCAGGATGTTAGTTATGATGATCATTATGTCTTTCATCTAACATTTCCTCAGCAGTTAATTTAATTAAAATTAATTAAAAATAACATGTTACAAAGTATAAACTCACATTTCTTTACCTCTGACTGTTATTTGAAGAGGATCACAAGCAGCTGTTGCCTTGAATGTTTCTCTCTCTACTCTGAAGAAGTATGTGTCTGTGTA
>NW_005188015.1:108906-109834 GCF_000239375.1 Pundamilia nyererei | reverse complement strand
CACATGATCAAACACATGAAAAACTGCAATGCTGTAGAAAAGAAATGTAAATGTTAGCGCTGCGCAGGTGTATACACTCTTTCTCACAGTAATCTCTGTGAGCAACACAAGGTAGTGAATGACACACACATGGTAAATTCACAGACAGAGAGAATGGCATTTAAAAGGTTAAATCGTCATGCAACCTCGAATGTTGCTGTCATCTTTCTGCTCCTGTAACAAAAAACACATAAATTCATCCACCCTTTTGTCCTGTCTAGGTGGAGGTTAACCTTGAGTCGTGGTCAAGTCCTGTCAGCTTTTACCAGTCAGTCAGTTTGTTTTTTATTTCCATTCATTCATTCATTCTTTCTTTGCTGATAGTGGAACCTGTCGTCGCATTTAGTTTCCCCTCTCAGCAAAATGACGTCATTTAAAAAAGAAAAAGAAGAACTTTTAGATCGGATTTCCTCGCTGAATCCTTTTTAGGCAGGGACTCTCATCTAATATTGTCCCAAATAAGTAGCTTTCTCAGGGAGCCCATTTTAATTTTGGAGAAGCTCACTTTGCAACAGTTTTCTCGACGACGTGTGGCGCTTTTAATTCCCGACGTGCAGATCTGCTTAAAGAAAAAACAGAATCAGTGGGTGTTCAAAAAAAGAAAAATAACAGAGGTTATCAAACAAAACTTTCAGTGCACTGTGAAAGTATCAAAATAAAAAGGCCTTGTTAAGTCATGACACAAGCTCCTCATCTCAGGAGGGTAATCTTACCATTAGCATGGTTTATCATACCATCATACTAATTGGCAGGCTCAACTTCGAAACAAAAGAAGAATCATCAGCTAGATTCACTCCAAACCAACCATCAGCTGCACAACACACAACATAAGCCTAATGTCTTATTAGCTATGAGTTTAATCACCAAGTCTGTGCTCTTCACTCATTTA
>NW_005188015.1:106058-107258 GCF_000239375.1 Pundamilia nyererei | reverse complement strand
CGCATCATGAAGGGTCCATTTCTTTCATGTCGCTAGCCAGCATGCTAGCCGCATGTGGCTTGCCCGAGTCACTCAGTCCTTTCTGAGCATTTCAACATGCTGCCGCCGCCATCTTGCTCGCCCCTCCGTGGAATTCATCCAATCAGGCAGGAAGATGGGTTTGCTTTCTTCTGCTGCTGCTGTTTATCCACATTGCTGCTGCTTGTTGGGACTCTTTGCTCAGGACTTTGCTGTCTCTTTATCTGCCATGTCCTTGTCTTCAGGGAGGAGTGAGAGCTTGCTTGTGAGGTTGAGAGACACATGGCACTGTAAATAAGTCAGCCAGAAACTTGGACTGCATGTTTCCAATGATGTTAAGCTATAACTTTCTTCCGACCGCTTGCATGTGGAAAATTGATTCAGGTCTGCTTTTCACCTGAAAGTGACAAACTAAGACATTTCATTATTATCATCACTGCTTAATCAACACACATCTCTCTCTCTCTCTGTTTTTGTGAACCGTCTTTTCTTAAAAGCAGAAAATAAGATTGTAGTTGTTCTTGGCGGATCAACACAAAACCTTTTCCCTATGATTATTTTTCATCTACAATGTAAATTTTTGTCTCTTTTTCACTCTTTTTTTGTTTGTAAATTTTGTTTTAAATAGCTGGTGACCTGCAGAATCACCCTCTTACAATTAAAACCAATCACTTTTACACAGCGCACAAAGACACCGTGACGTCAAACACACTCACTTCTGCTTAGATCACAATCACACTTCATTCGTCAACGATCCACACATCACGTGCTGCCCAATAAAAACTTTGCAGTATGTTTCATCCTCTTTCATGGCAGACTTACACAGTTTGCAGCAGGCAACGCGACTTACACCAAAACCCAGGCTACGTGTAGGTCACAGAATTCCGTTAACACCACTTTAGGTTTCCTTCTGTGCTGCTGCGTTCACTTACTGGCACTCACACATGCATACGCTCATTCACACTTTTTTTAAGGCCTATAATCCTGCTTACCGCGGCGAGCTCTTTCCTCCTTAACATTGGTGGAGAAACCATTCACTCAACGCCCTTAACTGCGGAGTCCCTTTTTATTTTATAGAGCTCTATCCTCCTTTCGGTGGAGAAACCGTCTTTACCCTCCTTAAATAAATCAAAAAGATTAAAACAAAAACACTGGCGGAGAAACCAGGCAGCTTGCATCTAC
>NW_005188015.1:103637-106038 GCF_000239375.1 Pundamilia nyererei | reverse complement strand
AGCGAGGAGCAGAGAGTCACGAAGAAACATGGAATAATGTAGACTACACGGGAGCTTCACAGGGAAACACAGACAGCGCGACGAGGAGCACAGGCAGACACCAACTATAAATACACACACCAGGTAATGAGGAAATGGCACACAGGAGGGGACACAGCTGGAACTAATGGGCAGAACGAGACACAGACCTACAAAGTAAAACAGGAAACACCCAGACTGTTTTACAACACAAAACTCGGGGACCCGTACAGAGCACAGAGAACCAAACTCCAACAACCAATACAAATCAGAAAAACTAGAAAATAATAATCACAAACTCAAGGCGCTGGGTCACCGACCCAGGACCATGACAGTGTGATTTGAAACCACTTGAAATAAGAAAACAATAACATAACAGTTCCTGGAAAACTGAAGCATCAATAAATAAAGTATGGATGCTTCTTTTAGTAAAAGACGAATAAACAAAAGTTTTTGTGACAAGAAGAAGTCAAATGTTTCCTTACCAAATGCACCCAAATGAAGATCTCACAGTGAGATGAAAATGTTTTTAGCAGCCAGTACAGTGAAACATTTAGCCTAGTTGTCATTAGATAAAAAAAGAAGTACAAAAAAACATGCAGTTCAAGAAAGTTCAACAAGTCTGTTTTGTCTGGTTGCAAAGCTGCTAGAGGTGTGACACGATGCCCCTGAAACACAGCAGTGAAAAAATCGTCAGTTTTTAGCTTCCTGCAAAAATCCTGTGAAAAAGTCAGACATGACAGCAGCTTAAGTATGAAATTACTTCCTCACCCTCAAATAGTTTTTACTACCATGAGCAGTGTTGGGAAAGTTACTTTAAAAAAGTATTTAATTACTAATTACTTAGTCAATATTGTATTTAAAATACTTATCTAATTACTGTGTCAGAAAAGTAACTTAATTACTAAATAAGTAATTTAACTAAATACTTCTTAAAATTCCTATAAACCTTGAGTGGGCAAACAATAGAAATTAAACTCTTTAAATAATAAATAATTTTTTTTAAAGATGGAGACTCAACAGTATTTAGTTACTCTACTTTTTCAGTGGAAAAGTAATTTAATTACAGTAATTTAATTTAATTTAATTTGTAGTTCTAAATAAACTCTAAATGCATTTAGGATGTTTTTTACTCACTTTATGTCTCTTCCGTGATGTTATTTCTCTCTCCAACAACATAGGTTACAATTAGATTAGCATGACCAATTATGCAAATTAGGTGATTACGTCATTTAGCGACTTCTAGCGACTTTTAGGACAACCAATAGCGATTTTCCTTACTGAGGAGTTGGCAACACTGAACAACGGTAGACTGGTGGGTAATAAGCAAATGAATAATACAGAAAACAGAGATTGGAGACGGGAAACAAGAAAAAAAAAGGAACTCAGCAATTCTTCTTTCTTAAGAGTCTAAAATGATGTGCACAGCCTCAAAAAAAGAAAAAGAAGCAAGCCTCCAAGTTTAATCTTACAAAATAAGTTTAATTTCTCCCAGTCTGAATACCACATTGTACTGTAATAGCAGCTGTCATTGATGAGCTCTACTAACACATGATGAGAGATTTAATGATAAAAAATGCTTTTCTTAGACTTCCTCTTTTGCACGATATAAGCAGGAAAGAGAAAACTGACTTCATTATGCAGTGTGATATTCAGTTGATGCATGTGACACTCTTTCTATCATGAAACTTGTTGGTTTATTGTAACTGTGTTAAAGAAATTAATTTTGCTCTGAAATCATAGAACTTAATGTTCAGTTTCTTTGGTACTGAAATGTTTTGATTTCTCAACTGTATTTTGTCATTTCTCTCATATTCCACTGACAGATATGTTCAGGAATTTCATTGACTGGTGTTTGAATTTTACTCTCAAAAACTCGGACACTGTGTTATTATAGTTTTTATTTTTCAGCCACCTTGTACTCACAGAAGTGAATAATCACCTTTATTAGACATGATTCAACTCTGGTTGCAGAGGGGAAGTTTTTTATTGTGAATTAAAGACAATCAAAACTCTGTAGTAATCAACAAACAATGAAGTAGCTAGTATTTTGTATATTTGCCAATCCAGGGAGTCAGTTTCTGTCTGACAGTAGGTACATTACTGATCGTTCTCTTTGTTTGAGGTGAGCTGACCTGCTCCAGAGTTTTTAAATATACAGACTATTTTAACAATTTAAATTTCTTTTAGAAGCAAAGCTAATATACCAACGTGTCTGTGAAGGTTCTCAGTCATCCAAACCTTAAGACAGAGTGTTAGGGAAAATATTCTAAAACACTTCTTTAGTAAAGACTCAGAGAAGAGAAACACACAGAGTTCTTGCTAGCAAGGGCAGTCTCAGAGACTCGCACTAAGAAACTGCCCCGGTCTTTATTTATACTTC
>NW_005188015.1:101765-102867 GCF_000239375.1 Pundamilia nyererei | reverse complement strand
AGTTAAAGCACTTAGACTAAAACAGACGTAACTACGTTAATCCTACCATAAAACAATAAGAGAAGGTATGACCTCTCTCGTACTCCCAGGATGTGGGTGTGCATTCTAGTGTGGAATACACACCAAGCCTTTGCAGCCTGTTAAAGATCACACACAATTAATTATATGCCTCTAAGCATACATGGTTAAATATTTCCTAATACAAATAACTACATGCAGTATTCTACCATATGCAAACTTATATCACTAAAAAGATTATACTGACTACTAAATACAATTTCCTCTTGACACAGAGCCGAAAATCAGCAGAAAATGAAGACGTCCATTACAGAGAGACTGGCTTCTTCAAGCAGAGACCTTCTTTAGACTCAGTGCAGGACAGCACACAGCAGGATTTATTCACAGTTCAAAGACTGAAAATAGCTTAACACAGACAGGTGATGGCACAGAGTGTATCTACTCTCAACTTATACATTCTTGGAATAACTCATGGTAGTAAAAAGTATTTGAGGGTGAGGAAGTAATTTCATACTTAAGCTGCTGTCATGTCTGACTTCCTCTTTCACAGGATTTTTGCAGGAAGCTAAAAACTGACGATTTTTTCACTGCTGTATTTCAGGGGCATCGTGTCACACCTCTAGCAGCTTTGCAACCAGACAAAACAGACTTGTTGAACTTTCTTGAACTGCATGTTTTTTTTGTACTTCTTTTTAATCTAGCGACTTATATGTTAAGTTGACTAAATGTTTCACTAAAAACATTTTCATCTCACTGTGAGATCTTCACTTGGGTGCATTTGGTAAGGAAACATTTTACTTCTTCTTGTCACAAAAACTTTTGTTTATTCGTCTTTTACTAAAAGAAGCATACATATTTTATTTATTGATGCTTCAGTTTTCCAGGAACTGTTATGTTATTGTTTTCTTATTTCAAGTGGTTTCAAATCACACAGCTCTTTAGATTTTCTTCATCTTTGGTAATAAAAATGGAAAATCTGCTGATAAAAGTTTTGATTGTTAACTTGTTTTGAAACACACCAGTAGAGTATAAAAGCTCCATGTGTGAAATCATTTAAATAAAAAATCATTTTTGTTCACAAATG
>NW_005188015.1:99390-100601 GCF_000239375.1 Pundamilia nyererei | reverse complement strand
CCCCTCCTCAACTCACCTGGAATCTCCAACAAGACTCTCACAACAAAATAGAGAAAAACACAGATGGAAGCTTTACAACTAAAATCCAGCAGAACATCACTCTGTCAGTCACACATGATGGAAAGAAGATCAGCTGCTCTGCCAGATATCCTGTGAACCAAGGAAACGACACCAAGACAGCAGAGACAGAAGAGACTCTCAGTGTTTCTTGTAAGACGATCAGAGTTTGTTTTTTCATCCTGCAAACATATCATGATTTATAGGATATAATTTATTTCTCCAGATGCTCCTAAAGACACCTCAGCATCCATCAGTCCATCAGGTTTGGTGTCAGCAGGCAGCTGGGTGAAGCTGACCTGCTCCAGCAGAGCCAAACCTCCAGTCAGCAGCTTCACCTGGTTCAAGAAGGGCAGAGATGGAGCTGTGAAAGTATCTGAAGGAGAGATTTACAGCTTCAATGTAACAGATGGAGGAGTTTATTACTGTGTGGCCACTAATGATCTGGGTAATCAGACATCAGCAGAGAGTCATGTGACTGTTGGAGGTAAAGTAAAGACAAATATAAAACTTAGTCATCAGGACTTTATTAAAGTCTTTGGAATCTGCATAAAGGACAAGTCCAGAAATTTAAGAAAGAGTCATGTGTGTGAAAATCTGCTTTTACTTTTATTTTTAAGTGTATCTTATTTTGCTGTTTGTTTTTATACCTGTACATGTAAGTACATATCCAACTTAGACCCATCTCACACAAATGAAAGGTTCAGTCACTTATATGGTTTAGATTTGGTTCTTTCTTTTGTTTCTCTCTATAGGAATGATCAAGCCTGTATTATGGGGGGCTGCTGTTGGAGCGATCATTGGGATCATCATTCTCATCTGCATGGTTTTCATCCTTTGGTAAGACTCCCAGATACATGTTTTGCTGTTTTAAATCCTAGTAGCTTTTATGTAACTGGAAAATAAAACCAAAAGTTGCAAGATACCGGTGTGTATGCCCCACAGGGTTGATGTCAGGAATTCTGGAGTAAGTTAGATGAAGTGTCTCCAGGGTGGTGATTGTAGAAGACTTCAGTGTAGGTGATGGAAACAAAGGTGATCGGTAGGTTCTGGATAGGTGTGTGTTAAGAGCAGTGTTGGGTAAGTTACTTTAAAATAGTAACTTAGTTACATTACTAGTTACTTCTCTCAAAAGTAACTCAGTTACTTCAAGT
>NW_005188015.1:73352-98027 GCF_000239375.1 Pundamilia nyererei | reverse complement strand
GACTGCAGGTCATAACTTCTTACCTGAAGTTCAGTTCACACTTGGACCGGCGGCCGCCTCGGGTCTCTTTTCCTTCTGCGTCCCCTTTCCTTCATCCACCTGCTGGCCTCCACCGCTTGCTACTGAATCTGTGGAAGCTCCGCGATAGCACCACACGAAGTAACGAGTAACGACCCTATCTAAATCCCAGTAACGAGTAACGACCCTATCTAAATCCCAGTAACGACTAACGCGTTCCTGATTTTGGCATAATAACTAGTTACCGTGCTCGTTACCACAATAATAACGTAGTTACTGTAACGCGTTACTTAATAACGCGTTAGTCCCAACACTGGTTAAGAGATGCAGAAGGATAGATGGTAATGGATTTTGTGAGAGAATGTAAATGACTGTGTAAATGACATTGTACTTTAAGGAGAGAGGGACATAGGGTGACGTATAAGAGTTTAATACATCTTGTGGCAAAAGTGCACTCTGAAAGAGACAGGAGACTCTCCAGGTCCACTTTGAAAAGTGAAGTGAACAAAGGCAGATTAAATGTTGGTGGATGTTGAAGATGAAACAATGTTGCACAGATTTCATTGAGTCTCCAGGTGGTAGACAGGAGTAACCAGATGGCTGGGAAAGTAAAGTTAGTGAGGTAAACTGCCAAGGAAGTGTATCCTCTGGACAGAAGAAAGAAGGGAATGAAACTCGGTGTGGAATGAGGACGTACAGGAAAGTATTCAAAGGAAGAGGTTAGTAATGAAAAGGTTGGATCAGGGATATTGAGAAAGTGCGTGGGACTTGTCTACATCTAACATTAATATGTAATTATTATTCAACAACTTTCAGACATTTTTGAAGACATTTGTTCAAATCTGTATTGCAATATATAATAATACTATTACTTTTTCACATACTACTGATGCTACCGATGCTAATAATACTATTAATAATGATTTAATAATTGTTATTAATAATATTATTATAATTGAAAATTTAAATTTAAAGAGCTCCGCTGTTTTTTGTAGGTATCTGCAGTCAATACATGTAGCTTCACATCCGACACAGGTGGGTAACTGAATTTCATTGTGTAATATTTTCTGTGTTTATGATTCTAGGACATAGATTTAACTGAGGTGATTCATAGTAAGTGAGGTAGAAATGTGAAATGTGACCCTTTGTTGTGTCTTTTATTTCTCTTTTTACTGTTTGATGTGAGACACACCTGATGTTTTGACGCACAGGACTATATATTTAATATTGAATTTGGGTCTGATCTCTGGCTGCAACATTGGACTTCATAGCAGTTCTACGTTTACTGTGTTCAGTAAAAGATGGTTATTTTAATGGTACCAGAATTAACTTTGGTCTGTTTGTTTTCGCAGAGTGTGTCTCTTGAAGAAGCAGCCAGAACAGCAGAAAATGAAGACGTCCATTACAATGAGATCGAGTTCTCGAAGCAGAGGCCTTCTTTAGACTCAGTGCAGGACAGCACACAGCAGCAGGATGTGGTGTATTCACAGGTCAAAGAGTGCAAAACTGAAAAAAGATTAACACAGACAAGTAATCGAGAGTGCGTCTACTCTCAAGTGCAGAAAAAGTGAGAGTGCGGATGTATCTTTGGTTAAACAAACGTTAATACAGAGAAATGTTCTCTTGTAGTAAAATACAAGGAACTGGATCAATATGCTTAAGCTGATAATGTCTGATGGTTGTTAACAGTAGTGAGTAGTGCTCCCACATTGCTCCCACAGTGACTCACATTAGCAGTTTATTTCCAGTAAAATATGTTTGTTCTGTGGAACCCATTTATCATACATACTACATTTTCAGTGCTTCTAAAATGAAGAATTTTAAAATAATAAGCTCAGCATGCAACTAAAAAATAAGCTCCACCTTCTGTATGTATGACCCAAAATGTTGTGTGTTGGGTGGGGAAGTAACATTGGTTTCCTTTGTGGTCACTTAGTTTCTTACATGCGTCACTCTTGTAGTGATCTGTTTCTGTCCACAACTAACTAGGAGAGAAACTACAGTCTTAAACCCTCATTTTTTTGCATTTTTCTATGGTTGACATGAATCATTATTTAGAGATCGTAACATTTTACAATCTAATAAAAAACAACAACTTGTTTTCTGAAGACTTCTGAAATATTTTTTGTGCCATGATTTACACCTGAGTTACATGTTATACAATCAGGCTTTCATAAACTCAGCTCTTAAGTAAATGCATGACTGAAAGAATGAAGATATAAATGCATCGATCTATAAATGAATTTATAAAGTTTAGTAAGTCTAAACTGGGTGAAAAACTGAATGCCAGCTCTTCCTCTACAGTGGGTCTCCAATTAGAGAGATGGACACAAAATAAGAGCTCTTTATTCAACTCAAACTTTAGTAAGTAGTTATAGTTCCAAATAAAGTCAAAGGAGTCTATCTTCTTTTGTTTTAAAAAGTGTATTTTTTTCATGAAGCTTCTTGCTAGTTTGCATCCATCCTTTACTGCCACCTTGTGACAGCAGTTTTCTATTGTCTCTGAACGTAGGCTTAACTGTACTTGACTGCAGGCCATGAATCCTTGTACTGTGGTAGTGTGGTTGAGTCCATCTGAGTAAGTATTTGCCTACAGAGAAGGATTTTCAGTCTGCACGAACGTGCTCCTGTGCTGTCCTCCAAAAACCAAACAAACTGTCCTCCAAAAACCAAACAGCATGTAGCTTTTTAGCATTCATAGGTTGAATGGAGGTTTCTTGACACACGGGCCAGAACAGACCCATCTGCCTTGTTCTGGAGAATCTCTGTGAATTAAAAAAAAAAAGAATGCTTGGACATTGCTAGCATAACGGACAGGTTTTTTGATGGGGCTCCCACATTAACGCGAAGCAGAAGACGAAGCAAGAAAATATAATCAAGTATATCTTGTCTTTGACTTCACCTGCACAAAGGCGGTGCCAAGTTAGGTATTCCCGACAGAATTTGTTTCCCGTGCATCGAGAGCACGCGCAGGGCTGTCCAAATCACGGACAAACAGCATCCCACAGCTGTTTGTGTTTTTAAACCCATTTTGCACAGAGAGGCATTTTTTGAAAAATGTACTGATAGCAATGTTGAATATTATTACACAGTTAAAAAACAAGAATAACAACTACGTATAAAATAATTATACCATAAAGATGTTTTGTTATTTAAAAGAGGTAGCAGTTTATTTTATTGCTACATGTAAGTTATTGTAGTTTACTTGTATGTGTTTACAAAAGGTTTGATGTGTGAAATAAACTGCAGTGGAGTTTGAAAACAAAATATCGGTGTGTTTAGGATGTACTGGGGGGCAGTGCTCCAGGTACACAGGCCCTCCATAACTCCCTTCTTCTCTGCCAGTGAACTGCTAATGGAGAAATAAACTTTTAAGATATTTTCAGGCGAAATTGTAGCTGTATAAACATCAAATATCTCCTCGATTTATCAAGACATCACATATTTCCAAAAGTGCTCCGACGTTTTCGGGGACGTCTGTCACCCACCAGCTTGATAGCAGACCGGGAGGTCGAGGATCACTAGAGCCTGGTTAGAACAGCGGACTCCCGGCACATCATTTTCAAACCCCCCGCGGCCTTTCACTACTCAGGGTTAAACATGATATATAAATAACTTCGATAACTTCTAAATGTTAATGTTTGGCTTATGTGTGTTTGTTGTTGTTCCTGAGTAAATCATTTTGGCTGAGATTAGCTGACTCAGAATTAATTCTAACATTAAAAATATTTTAATTCAGGAGGAAACATTTTCACCGGGAACAATAATACATGTTAATACATGGAGATTCTGAAGGCTGCTTCAAAAATGATCAGATTATATTTTAAATATTTGTTCAGTTCTCTTCCAAACCCCAGCAGCTGTCTGTTGTAAATTTGGAGTGTCTACTAAAATAAAAATAAAAACGTTCTAAGGTCTTACCTGTTTGTTTGTTTTTCAGGCATACATGTACACTAGTTTTATTAATAGAGAGATTTTGCTACTGAGGTTAAACATGATATATAAGTCACTTAGATAACTTCTAAATCTTAATGTTTGGTTTGTTTCAGTGTTTTATTTGTTTCTGAGTAAACTGGTTTGGCTGAGTTTAAAGTTAAGCTTCATAACATAATACCAGTTAAATTACGCAGGGACGGCAGTAAAAACTCCGACCTGTGACATCATCAAGTACACTGGTGTTCCAATTGTACAAATCGCGAGTCCGTACTCACATTCTTGGCAAGTGAAAATTGAGAAAGGGAATCTGTTTCCTGGTTCCCATTATGCTCTCTGTGTGTCATTTCCTATTAGTAGTTAGCTTTAGCATTAGCATTAGCCTAAGGCTACTTTAGAAACATGTTTAATCAAAATTGAATAAACTTTAAGACTTTCAAAGAATGTGGAGATTTAGATTTTCCATTTTTACTGTACAGTACAAAAGTGTGTGTGTGTTCTAGTTACATAATCTATTACAAAATCTTTTCACATAATGACATAAATTTTAATAGACCCTGTGCACAAGAAAATGCTAACTTCCTGGTTTGAGACCGGATGTAGGGTTGTACATTTCCGGTAGCTTTACTTTGCGGTCAATCGCTACTGCGAAGATATACTCCAAAATCATGTCCAAAACTCGAAAACGGAAAGATCGCGTTAAGTTACAAAGAGCAGAAGGTGGGAACACTCACCACTGCTGTGTCATAAAAAATCTAATGATCAATTTTGACGTTTAAAGCGTTTAGATCGATCAGTTGTTTACATCACTCAACACAAGCAGAACTGCATTACTGCATGCAGAAGACACATCGTCCACATTCAGAAGCACATCTCTGTATAGTGACTGGTCTTATGATTTAAACAGGCAAATGTTCAGCATTCAAACTACAGGTGAAGAAAAGTCAAACCAGATGTTTCCCCGTTATGTCGATATCAGCTAGTCAAGTACACACCTACACAGCATGTTAACAAACCGTGAAAAAAGCCACACAAAAAATGAATGATTGCTGGTAAGGGTTTCTATACATTAGTATTTACGAAGGGTATGTTGTGACTTACCTTCAAAATTACAGCGGTCCCTCGCTATAACGCGGTTCACCTTTCACCTCGCTGTTTCGCAGATTTTTTAGTGCAAGTTTGCATGCTTTTTTTGTTTTTACATCACATTGTCCTGCGTCCTGATCGCTGCTGACGATCTCCTCCGTGACGTGTCTCCTGTACAGTACAGAATCGCTGCATCGATCGCTAGCACTGTGTTGAGCTCGAAGAGTTTTCTTCTTCTTCGGCCATGTTCTCTTAATAATGCACACACTTGGTGGTTGATTACTTTTCCCGTTTCTTTTATTGTTAGCAACACAGGAGGGAAAACCATACATTACTTCAGCAGTTCGCGCTTCGGAACAACAGGAACAGGAAGTGACGTAATCTATAATCACCAAAATAAAATCCTTTTCAAAATAAAATGACAATCAGAAAACGTCTTTCACAACATAAAATAAATTAATATATTTACTCATGAGAACACAAATCTAACACCCCCCTTTGTTCTCATGCTGTTAACCCATAGCATCTTATGCATTTCCAAAGTACCATTTTTGAAACTTTCTGAGTCTCACTCTTGTAACTGGTTTTGTTAGTATGTCTGCAGCCATTTCTTCTGATGGACAGTGTTCAATGCAGATTTTCCTTTCATTTACCGCTTCACGAATGAAGTGATATTTCACATCAATATGCTTTGACCTCTGTCTGTTCACTGGGTTTTTACTCAAGGCAATGGCCCCTTGGTTGTCCCCAAACAGTTTAGTACATGTGTACCTTTTTCTGTCCATGCCGTTTAACAGTTGGGTTAAGTACATGCTTTCCTGAGTAGTGGTTGCAAGACCAATGTATTCAGCTTCACATGTTGAGAGTGCCACTGTAGGATGTTTCTTTGTTTTCCAAGATATTACAGGTCCCTCTTTAGTAAGTGCAAAACAGTAGCCTGTTGTACTGCGTCTGTCTTTGACAGAGCATGCCCAGTCAGAGTCACTGTAAGCAATTAGATCTAGATCCTCACTGCTTTTCTTAAAGATCAGTTCGAAGTCGTTTGTGCCTTTTAGGTATCTGAGGACTTGTTTTGCCGTTACTAAGTCCTCTCTCGTGGGTTGAGCTAGTGTTTGAGATAGTCTGCTAACAACCCAGCTTATATCTGGTCTCGTACACGTCATGGCATATATCAAACTGCCCACTATTTCTCTGTACTCTCTTGAGTTAGCAGTCTCATTTGCATCATTTCCTCCACATGTAGTAGTGTCCGTTTTTAGTTCACACGGTGTGGATCTGGGTTTGCATTCAGACATCCCAAAGTGTTCCAACATTCTTTGAATGTACCTCTTCTGATTCATCCTGATTTCACTCTCTTTTTGTATAAACTGTATCCCAAGAAAACTGGATATTTTCCCCAGGTCTTTCATGTTAAACTTTGACCTCATTGTTTCTTTGAATGTGTTTAACAAGTTAGTATTGCTGGCTGCAATGATCAAGTCATCTACCCAGATGATAACCAGTAGAGTTTCGTGTCCAATGTCCTTTCTGTATACACAGTGATCAGAAAGGTTTCTTTCAATGTCATTTTGTTCAAGGTAGTCATTCAAGAGTTTGTACCAGTTTCTACCTGATTGTTTTAACCCGTAAAGGGATTTCTTTAATTTGTACACCAAGTTTTCTCCTGACTCTGTTTGCTCAAAACCTTCTGGTTGTTCCATGTATATTTCTTCCTCAATGGGAGCATGCAAATATGCAGTTTTAACATCCATTTGGTGGATAATAAGATCATTCTGGACTGCTATTTGCATTAGGGTTCGCACAGATGTCATGTTTGCTGTTGGTGCAAATGTCTCTTGGTAATCTATTCCTTGTGTCTGGTTGTAACCTTTTGCTACAAACCTGGCTTTGAATATTTGTCCTTGTTCATTTTCTTTGAGGGCGTAGACCCATTTTCCTCCAATGGTATTTCTACCAGTAGGTAAAGTAGTCAGTTCGAATGTGTCATTCTCTTTCAGAGAGTTGATTTCTTCTGTCATTGCCTGTTTCCACCTTGGTGCCTCTGGTGACATCAGCGCCTCTTTATAGGTTTGGGGGATTCCACAGGTGGCTCTGTAACAATAATCAACACTTACAGAGGTTACATTTGCTAAATCTTTGCAGTTAGATGTGTAATCCTCTAGATATTTAGGAGGTTTCCTTTCTCTGTTAGGATAGCGCTCAGTTTGGTTTTGCTCATCACCCTCATTTCTTTCTATGTCAGGGTTTGGTTCATTTGTGTTGGTTTCCTCTTCTCTAGGAGGTCTGTTCTCTGCTGCATTTTCATTTTGTTGTTCTGTACTTTCTTTTAAAGGCACTACATGTTCATACGTCTGAATTTCTGTGTCATATTCATCAGTCTGTGTTTGTTGTTCAACAGTGTTCTTCTTGATAAATCTCACGAGTCTGTGTTTTGACACTTTTCCTGTGTGAGGGTTATAAACCAGGTATGCCGAGAAACTTTGCCTCCCAAAGTTTGTAACTGTTTTCGTCTCCGTTGAAAACTAACCTCTGCCATCTTCCTCCTGTTGTGTCACATCTGGGCCCATAACCTGTTGAGCTCAAAGAGTTTTCTTCTTCTTCGGCCATGTTCTCTTAATAATGCACACACTTGGTCGTTGATTACTTTTCCCGTTTCTTTTATTGTTAGCAACACAGGAGGGAAAACCATACATTACTTCAGCAGTTCGCGCTTCGGAACAACAGGAACAGGAAGTGACGTAATCTATAATCACCAAAATAAAATCCTTTTCAAAATAAAATGACAATCAGAAAACGTCTTTCACAACATAAAATAAATTAATATATTTACTCATGAGAACACAAATCTAACACACTGTAACTCGCACCGGAAGTAGCATATACTAACGTGCACATAGTCAATTCGTTTTAATTCCCTTGACAAACTCCTTTGTATTTGTAGGAGTTGGTGGGGTTTCTCTGGTGTGGTGTCATGGGTTTGCTTCCTTTTTTAGCACAGGTAGGCGGAGCGGTGTGTCGCAGGATGCTGGCACACCGGCGGTACATCAGACGTCATTTGATAGAGCATTATTAAGGAGCAGCACGACAGACGTCTGGTTTCGGAGTATTGTTGCCTCCCTGAGTGTCGGATCCATCTCCCACTTGCCTGTCACCGATTGTTTGGTATCTTCCCCTAAAATTTCGTTTTCCTTTTTCTCGTAGATCCACCCTGCGTGCGCCGATTACCCCTTTCCCTCTGAGTGCGTGTCAGCCCCCTTCCCTGGTTTCAAAACATCCTCTAAGTCCCAATCCAAGATGGTGACAGTGAGCAGATCAAATCCCCAAAAATCAAAAAACCCACAGTGGGTTGGAAAAAGAAGGATAATCCTTTGGGTTTCTCGATGTAAAAATCCACTGTGTGAACCAGAGTCATCTAATCTTCTGCTCACTTCAAAGATTCCCTAAAGAAATAGTGACTAATTGTTATTTGCAGAGGGTTTTTATACATTCTTTGACCCGATGAACATTCAATGTTAACAGCATCTCCCACTGTGGTGCGAAATCAGTGAATCCCAATATCCAAGCACTTATTGTGACCATCCCATTTGAGCTCTCTTCCCCCTCCCCTCATCTCTGCAGCAAAAGTCATTATATTATAATTTTCATATTCATTCAACATAATTCACTTCAGTTTGCATAATTTCAACATGCTTCCTTATTATTTTAAAGAGAAATAAATAGTTTCCCTCTATCATTCTGTTTCTTTTTCATTTCTGAATACTTTTTTTATCTTCTTTCTCTCCTTATCTCTTTTCAACACCTGTTAGGAGGTGAGCTTTATTATTTATTCAATCACATAACATTTAAAAATTACTTCCTCTGGTTGTTAATGCATAATAAAATCGAAAACCTTCACTGTTCTCTGTCTTTCTGCCTGCTTCACTATCTACACACACAGACAGTTTTTTAGGCAAACTCCTCACACACAAATACAGAGATCAAGGTCTCATCTGCACAGAGACATTATACATTAGAGAGAGTTACTGATTTATGATTGTATTTTGATTACATTTCTGATTTGATTACAGCAGAAATAACTACCAGTAAAAGTTCTAAAACTCTGTCAGTCTATGCTACATTACAACCACAAAGGCTGGATTTCAGGTATTTTGCCTAATTTCTGTTGAAGCTAAGCCAAGGGATCTCAGGCTTCTTGACAATAATTATTGAATAACTATTGTTATATAATTATTTATTTTAGAGGATTTTCAGTTGCAGTTTCCAAGAATGTTTGTAATGTTATATCAGTGAGAGGTCTGAGTTTGTATGTATATAAAGCGCTGACTAAACCACCCTGAGAACAAACTGAGGGCTGAATAAGAATATAAATGAAAAACACTGTCGAAATGCAAACATCCTTATTTTAAATGCTAAATTCTTACTTCAGTAAGTCTGTTGTCCCGACATTTCCGTAAAATGTCAAAAGAAACATATTTAAAAAACTGTACCAGAGCACCAAAAGCCTGTTGAAAGGGTTTCATCATCAACAGAAAAATTCAAAAAAGACAAAAAATATTTTGAAAAGTATTTGAGTTGACAAATCACCATGGCATATATAGAAATACAAAAAAAATGCAAGTTAGGTTTTTAAGTTTAGTTTTTAAGTTAAGTTACAAAAATAGTTTAATTACTGATTTTGTTATGCTTTTAAATGATCCGACAACAACCCACTATTTCTATTCACTGAGATCTGTTTGGGGGGGAATAAATGAATAGATTATTTGTGCGTACTGTTATGTTTCTAAACAAAACTCCTAGATGGAGTGATTTTTATAATAATTTTGTATTTTACCACTAAGATTATACATGATTTGTCATTTACATCTATCAACATAAACGTTGCAGAAGTGGAAGGTGAGATTTAACAGAAATAGCTTATTTCCAGTCTATCCTATTAATTAATAATATCATACAATCAAAATTTAGACTTGTTTCTTCATTAAAAATGAAATATCATTTATTGAGCTCAGATACAAAATAAGTGCTGTCTTTAATAACTATACTCGCATCAAAAAATCACACGCCTGGTGGTGCTCCTCAACAACCAAAATATGTTGCTACTGAGGCCTTTGTCACACTTTGTGATTATTTTAAGTGCTGATGCAGCCAGTGCTGATGTGCTAAAATATACATGTAAATGTATGCGCTTGTGACAATGAGACTTTGTATTTTGGGGAAGTTGGTCAGGGAGGAAGTTGTTTGAGTCCTCCAAGCAAAATTTTAGCTCTCTGCGTGAGTGTTCTGCTCATTGTTTGTCTTCTGGAGTCACGATTAACCATATGTTGATGAAAGAGCGCAAATGTGGTTACACAAAAATTAAATTTTAATACTTGTGTTGAGGAACTGATAAAGAAACTAAAAGGTAAGTTATTTTTAAACTTTTTGCCAGTCCTGTCTATGTAGATGTAACTTACATGAAGTTCCTACCATATCCCTAAGCCAGTGTGATGCTGCATATCATAATTCTCATAGTTCGCTTTAAAATAACAGAAGAAATATGTTTCTTCTATAGAACTTTTCTACCCTATTTGAGCACTAAGTGCTTTTTACAACACAGCTCATTCACCCCTTCACACAAGCTTTTTTTCTACTTTTACGTGCTTTCTATTCAGCATTTACACACACAGACATATATATGCATGCATGCAGAAGCAACTCAGCCTTCAGTATCTTGCCCAAGGAAACATTGACATGCTATGTAGACTGCATTCAGCTTGTGTTTTCTTGTGCATCTTCTGTTAATGTGCTTCTCTAACAGAAAACATCCTTACTCTTTTCTCTCTTCCTTGGGTAGTCTGTTTCCACCACTGTTTTTATGGTGGTGCAAGGGGAAACCAGAACACATTACAAATTCACTTCAGTGCTTCCAGCTCCCAAGTAATTAGTGCTTCCATGAGATTTTGAAGTCTGAAGGATTTGCTTATTTATCTTTTGAGGTAGAATAACATGAGAGGCCTATACTAAAAAGCAGGATTTTGCCTTGCCCAGGTAACTTCAGGGTAAAACCTGGGTTTTCTTGTACTGCAATATCGTTCACTTCTTAGTGGCGTATATCACAATACTGAAAACACATTTCTAGAAGATTCCTCGGGTGTCTGTGGGGGAATTAAGAGGGTGTAAAATGGGGTAAAATTCTTTCAGTTGTGTATAAATTCTGTGTGTTTTTCTATTGACCATCAGTAATAAATTCTAAGACATAGCTTTATTCTTTGAGGGGGGTTTTCTTTCAATTGGCAATGAACAATTTTACATTTTTATTGTTCTATAAGCATTAAAATATGATCCTAAAACAGGACTATACTTGTTGATGAAATTGGAACATAGACTAAGCCTATCTTTGAATTTTGCTTGGATATTCATACTCTACTCTCATACCCTTAAACAGCACAGAGCTGAAAGAATAAAAACTGTTTATGTTTGGAGTTTTAGCTTCAAATCAGCTCGGTGTGCCACTGTTTCACAGCTTGTTTTTTTCTATTCACAGCCTGTTTTAAGCAGATTGTATGAATGTATGTGTTCTGTAGTTTACTGAATTGTTTGACCATAAAAACATATAAACAATTATATGTACTGTTTAAAATTGTGAATCAAATTACGAGCATCCCAAGAGTAAACACTCGGATACAAAAGAGCAGTCAGTTGTTTTTACTTAAGGATGCACTTATTCTGATTATATTTCAACATTTTGACCACCCTGGTTTACACACTGTAAAAGTAATTTGAGTAACTTTCTATTGTAATCAATGAACTGATGCATAAAATAAATAATATGTTTAGAACTGTTTAGAAATAATATTTCTAAACAGTTTTTAGGGCATCATGTGACACCTAGCAGCTTTGTGACAAACTGATTTTAATGCACTTTCTTAAACAGCATCTTTCTGTACTTCCTTTTCTTCAACATTGGCTGACACGGTTCACTGTAATTTTGCAAAAACTGTAAAATGATAGGAATACACTTGGGCTTCTTTGGTAACATTTTATTGATTTTATTCAATAATTTTCTGTGCTATAACTTTTTTTCCTTTTTTTGATGTGCTGACAAGTGAATATATAACTTTTTTTTACTGATGTTCCAGTTTTAAATAAACAGCTTTGTGTCACTACAACTTTATATTTTAAATGTTTATAACAGAAGAAAATGTGCAGATAAAAGTTTACCGTGAATCTTAAAATACAAAATAAGTATAATGTTACAGCACCATAGATAATAATCATTAACGGTGTTTCATTTTTTTTCTCGTTAGATATTCAGGCAATAGAGCTCTGTGAACATGATGACGGTTGGCATGCTACTGACTGTCCTGTTTGTTTCAGGTGAGCTGTTTGTTCAGTCATTCAAAAACACTGAAGTTATTTTACAAAGTGAACATTATTTAGATACCAAGCAAGCATAGCATTACTTTTTCAAACTCTTTATATCCTGACTTTAGATTAAAATGTTTTATGTACAAAATGTTAACGACAGAGGAATAAAAAAGTTTGTTGTTATCTCACTAATTTTAAAAAAGAGAATAATTTGCTCAGAAAGCGCCTCCATTTGTTTTGGTCCTGCCCACTGAAAAACAATTTTTGGGTTTCGATACACTCTTAGTTACAGATTATTTTTAGTATGCAAGTTCCCTTTAACTGGAATGAACTCTTGTTTGGATGTTTATATGGCACTTTGAGCTTGGCTGCCCGTAAGACTATCAGTAAGAGATGGCTAAGTGTAAAAATCCCATCACTAAATGACTGGCATGAGGTTGTTCAAAATGGAAAAAGTTATTTTTTCTAACACGTTGATACATTTGTTGAGATTTGTGACAAATGGAAACATTACATTTTGCCAAGGCATCCTGAATCCGTAAGAACCTCTGAAATTATGTATCTCATATTTTTGAATTGTTTTATATATATGTTGTGTTTTATTTTCTCTATTAAGAAAATTATATTTTTGATTTTTTTTAATTCTAAATTTAAAAAAATTAAAAAAGAGAAAAATTTGCTCAGAAATGTGAGAATGAAAAATAATGTAATTAATTGTATAATATTAATGTCTGAACAGGTTAATCATTACATTTTATTTATAGGTGCTTTGGCTGGTTGTTCTGATAAAACAGCACTCTCCATAACTGCACCAAAGACGATGGAAGCACTGAGTGGATCTTGTTTGCAAATCCCATGTAGCTTCAAACCCAAAGAAGCACAGACATTTATCAGCACAGGAAAAACCTTTGGAGTGTGGATTAAAAATGATGCCAGAAATCCAACCAGCGTCATCTACAACAGTAATGGTGCAGGTTATCCAATGAGTATTACTGGGAACCTGAGTCAGAGAAACTGCACCACTCTGTTTTCTAATTTAACCACCACATACACAGACACATACTTCTTCAGAGTAGAGAGTGAAAGATTCAAGGCGACAGCAGACTGTAACCCACTTCAAATAACAGTCAGAGGTAAAAAAAAAAGTTTTAGATTTTATACCATGAAAAATTGTCCTAACAGCCTGACACTAAGAGGATGTTTATAATTTCTTATTTCAGTCTATGCACTGTTATTATTCTGAGGACTTGATGACATTTCTAAACGTCTGAATTTAAGAATAAAATTTCACAGGACAAGTTTTAAAGATTTTAAAAGCTGATGTGTGCTCTGTAGTATTGATGTTTGTGTTGTGAAACCACAGACTCTCCTTGGAGGCCCAATATTACAATCCCAGGTGATCTGAAGGAGAAGGAGTCTGTCACTATAACCTGCTCAGCTCTCACTCCCTGTCCACACTCCCCTCCTCAACTCACCTGGAATCTCCAACAAGACTCTCACAACAAAATAGAGCAAAACACAGATGGAAGCTTTACAACTAAAATCCAGCAGAACATCACTCTGTCAGTCACACATGATGGAAAGAAGATCAGCTGCTCTGCCAGATATCCTGTGAACCAAGGAAAAGACACCAAGACAGCAGAGACAGAAGAGACTCTCAGTGTTTCATGTAAGACAATCAGAGTTTGTTGTTGGATCCTGCAAACATATCATGATTTATAGGATATAATTTATTTCTCCAGATGCTCCTAAAAACACCTCAGCATCCATCAGTCCATCAGGTTTGGTGTCAGCAGGCAGCTGGGTGAAGCTGACCTGCTCCAGCAGAGCCAAACCTCCAGTCAGCAACTTCACCTGGTTCAAGAAGAGCAGAGATGGAGCTGTGAAAGTATCTGAAGGAGAGATTTACAGCTTCAATGTAACAGATGGAGGAGTTTATTACTGTGTGGCCACTAATGATCTGGGTAATCAGACATCAGCAGACATTGCTCTCTCAACTCTTACTTACTGTGAAGGTAAAGTCAGTCACAGATTTTTATTTTATTTTTCTTTAATGAATCCAATTTCAAAGTGTTAATATAATTTCTTTTCCTTCTTTCAAACTTTTTTGTTTTTATACCTATACAAGAGACAAAAAGAAGTGTGCCTTATGTGAGCGTCGGTATGGTTTTTTGTTTATAGATTGTGCTTCATCTTTCAACATGTTGTTTTTCAGCCGTGTAATTTTAAAAACAAAACAATGCCTCTTCAGCAGTTGTTTGCACTGTTTGTTTCATAAATTAAAGTTTTCTTGACTTTGATTCACTTTAACAGACCTCAGTTACTCTTTAACATTTATTCTGCCGCTATTTTTCATCACTCTTTTTTTCATTACAGCTGGAAACCTGGTTGGTGTCTACACTATAACGAAGACTGTGGGAATCATAATGCTTTTGACCACACTGAGCATCTTTGAGTGGTGAGACAAATGTTTCTGTGACAAACTCATTTGAAACGACTCGTCTCTAATAAAACAAAAAGTATTAATTGTTTCTCATTTGTTTTTATCCTTCAGCTGGTTCAAATCAAGATGCTCCAACAAACAGACATAGAGCTGTCAGATGAGCAGAGTAACATCACAACACATCAACTAAAGTGACTGCAGGATGATAAATGCTACCTGCTAAACCATTAAAATGTAACATATTTGTTTATAGTTTGATGTTCAACAGCTGTGTATGACCATTTTACTTTGACTATAGGGATGTTATTACAGAATTATCTCTCCTCAAACCACTGCTGCCTTCCCTAAGGATGGGAATTGATTCATTTGTTGTGATCAGTGTTGGGATCATTACTCAAAAAAAGTAGAAAAGTTATTACACATTACACAGAACTTTTCTTAAAGGTAATGCAGTATATTGCTTAAGTACACCCAGGTTCAAATGTTCAAAAAGTGGGTAGCTTCACTGAAAAGGACGTCCCCCACCCCACGCCCCACCCCCCTTTATCACGGTGCTGGGCAAGGTTCAGCATTTACTCAGCTTTAACATGACTCTGGATTCTTGGCTAACTTCGTGTTAGCATAGCCTACTGTCTGTGCAGGTACTTGCAAAGAGCCGAAGTTGTGTTAACGGTATAATACTGTAGTTTCTGCATTATATCTGACCAAAATATTGTGTGGGCGTGATCTCCAAATGGTGCTGATAGGATAGGTGTGGTTAGTTTCACAAGCACCGTCAATTCATTTCAATATGAAATGTCCAGTTTGCCAAGAGCCACGTAACTTAGCGCAAGTTTAAATATTAACTGGGGATTTTTGCTTCAGTGGGAAATTTACAGCATAGCTATGTCGTAACAATTAGCAGGAAATTGTAAACCATAAAAATGTTTGAATCGTTTGTGTACTTGATTTAAATATTCTCCTTCCTATGTTATGCACCTTGAGAAAAGAACTCCCTGATATAAATATGCAAGAGAGTCTATGTTCATCATTTCTCCATAAGATGTATTATAAGATTCTTCTGCTTGTGTGTCAAGCTGACTTTACTGAATGAAAGGCTTCATATTGTCTCTTTCTGTCATCATGTAATCTTTGGCAGGTAGATACTTTGATTCTGTATATATTCTAGTATTACTGTAGCTCTTTGTAAAAACATAAAGTGCCGTCATGTTCTCTGTACTGTCATTTGACTTCTTTGCAAAGGCAAATAAAACTCATAAAGACAACCTTGTTGTGTTGAATGAAGCATCCGACTCTCAAAAACACAGAGTGCCAACACTTTAATGAGCACATGCAATGTTTATATAAAATCATAAAAACAGCTTTATTTAATCGTTTTAGTCCTAACAAAAGTTTATTTAAAATGGACTGAGGAAAAGTGGAAGTCAGAAAAATTATTTTGGAAAACACAGATGCTGCATCTGGCTTGTTTTCATTATTTAGTCCAAAGCCCTGCATATTTGGAAACGTTTGAGACTTCAAATCTTTGGATTCTGTTTTTACCCCTGAGCCATAAAAGGCTGACAGGATTTCAAATTCGTACCATAGGTGCATCTGCTAAAAATCTCAGATGAGCACGAATTCTGGTGACCAAGGTAAAGTAAAGAGATGTCACGTTTTCTAAAAATCTTGTGAGTGTAATAAATCGAGAACAAGGTAATGTGGGGTTTTTGAAAATGATACCCTATGTGTATTTATTATGAGAATGAAGTGAAGCACTGGTGGCCGTCAGTATTTTTAATTTCAATTTCACACAGTGTCAACTTTTTCTGAACTGGGTTTGTAGAAAGTTGCTACATTTTATAAGCAGAACAGCATCTTAACGTCAGCACAGTAGCTGGGACAGAAGTCAATAACATACTAATAAGTCCTAGCACACTGTAGTTCGTATTGTTATGTATGTTCTGTAAGGTTGAGCATTTGAGGCTTTTGATTGAGTCAAGTTAGAACATTGAGGGTGGCAAATAATTTTAAACAGTAATGACTGACTTCCTCTTTTGCAGGATAAAAGGAGAAAGAACAAAACTGACTGCATTATGCAGTGTGATAGTCAGTGCATGTCTATATGTTCTTTCTGACAAGATAAAAACTAGTTTGCATGATTTATCTTAGCTGTTCAAAAGCTGGTTTCATTTCACTCAAACTTTTATTTAATTGTTTTTCTTTTACTTCACTGACATGTGGGGATCTTATTTTCTGATCTTAAGATTTTGATTTTTACAGTTTTAGTTTTACTCACAAATACTTATAGTTATTATAGTTTTTATATTTCAACTGTTTTGAACTCACAGATGTTAATAATCATAAATATAACTGTGGCTTTTTTTCAGGTGAGCTCTCTGGGTAGTTATTCCAAGACATGGGATCATCTTACAATCATCTTACATCTTACAACTTCTTTTAGAAATAAATCTAAAGGATTTGAGGTCAGAGTCAAGTTTTCATTTCCTGTTTCTAAATTGAAATGCTTAAGAAATGGAGGACTACAACAGCAGTTTGTTAATCATGATTCTATATTAGGAAGTGGATGAATGGGTCCAGTCAAAGTCCTGAGAGGGGAGACAACAACATAGTGATTACCATCCAAGTAGCCTACACCACCTAGTGGCGACAGTTGTGCTAGCCACTGAAAAAGACTAATGCTGGAGGTTGGGTGGTGGTGCATGTGGGGTTTTGTTTTATGGCACCACTTTGTTTTCCAATTTGTTTCCTTTTGCCAAATGGTGCACATTGGAGGACTATATCTTATGCAGAAGGTGCAATCTAAAAAAGATAGGAGACTGCAAGTTGGTGGCCACTGGTCTCCGACTTACTCCCTTCCTGCCCATCTTCCAGTGTGATCCTGATGCCTCTGTCGCATCTTGTACCCTGCTGTTATGTGCTGGATTGTGTCAGGGGCATCTCTGCACACTCCGATTCCATTATCAATATCACGTCCACAGAGAGTTCTGTGTTAGGACCAATTCTGTTTACATTATACATGCTTCCTTTAGGCAGTATCATCAGAAGGCATAGTGGGAACATTTTGGACCATGTTTGACCTTCGGCAAATCAGATCACTCGAAAGAGCAGAGGTGGAGAGAGTCTGCTGTAGATTCCTAGGTATCAACAACAGCGAGAATCTGAGTTGGTCACACCATGTTGGTGTTATCACAAAAGCAGCAAGACAGCAGTTCTTCTTCCTGCGGCGCCTGAGAAGATTCGGCATGAACTCCAGAATACTTAAAAACTTCTACTGATGCACCATTGAAAGTATTCTGACTGGCTGCATCACCACCAGGTGTGCAGCTGTAACGCTCCGCACTGCAAAGCTCTGCAAAGAGTGGTGAGATCAGCACAGCGCATCACCAGGTCTGAATTGCCAGTGATGCAGGATCAGCAAACAGACAGCGCTGCATGAGGAAGATGTAGCCGATCCGGATTTTTTTCTTTAATATAACTGCACACTTCTATATGTTCACGTAAAGCTGAGGAGCACGAACCAAAGAATCTCATTACAGGTAAATGTGGCTACACTGTTTATTTGTATATGACAATAAAACTTGAAACTTGATACATTTTAACTGGTATCCAGATGACATCCCATTTTATTTGCCCTTCAGCTTTCAGCCCCCTCTTTTGTGGAACCAGCTCCCAGTTTGGATTCAGGAGACAGACATTATCTCTACTTTTAATATTAGGCTTAAAACTTCTCTTTGTGCTAAAGCACATAGTTAGGGCTGGATCAGGTGACCCTGAATCCTCCTCTAACTTTGCTACAATAGGTGTAGGCTGCTGTGGCATTCCCATGATGCATTGAGTATTTCTACCTCAGTGATCTTTCTCTTTCACTTTCTGTTTATACACCTCACTGCATTAATATTATTATTAATATGTGGCCTTCTTCATCCTCTACCCGAGGGTGGTGCTGTCCTTGGTTGGAATAGGAAGAAGCCTTCTATACAGTTGGATTCTTGATCCATTCTATGTGCTACAGATGAGGGGCTGGTGTTGCTGTTGCTGTAAGGACAAAGGCTTGCTGTCGTCATCTTCAAAATGTTTTCTAATGCGGTCTCTTTTTGCTGCTTTGTGGGTGGTGTCTGGAATTATATAAACATGCTGAAGTTTAATATGGGAGACAAAAAAATACAACTTTAGAGTAAAAAAGAGATTAACTATGAATGAGATCTATATATGTAAATATGAATACTTAGAAAGGCAGGTGCCTTTCATGATGGTTCCTCTTCTTGCACCGTTTCTTTCTCAGGTTTCTGCTGCCTGAGGTATTCACTAAGTAGGTCAGCTGTGGCCATCTTCCTGATGTATTCATGGATGTTTGTATTTTCATCTCAGGGTGCTGGACTTGGTGAAACCCTGCATGCATTATAAGGAGCTTTCTTGTCTTGATACCAGTGGCTTATGTCTCCTCGTTTGGCCACCTGGTTTTTGATGAGTGATAGGTTGTAGGTATCGATCGCCTGGATTCATTTGTGTGCAATTTTGCCTTCTAGTAGTGCAATCCCCTAAGTTTTGACTACTTTCTCTTTGTTATCATCCAACTACACTTCTCTAGCACAAATGACATTTTGGTGTGATTGCTTGGGGTTCAAGCCGTGGTTGCATATTGCCTTTGATTTCGTCACTGCCTTACCTGTCCTCCATTGGTCTCTCTCCTTTTGAATGACTTGGGAGGCACTGCCAAAAGCAGTTGACCATTAGTGTTTTTATGCAGACTGATTACATACATTAGCTCCCAGGTACACTGCAGGACAACACGAATGGCTATCTGGCAAGGACATTCCCCTAAAATCTCTCTTCCACAGGCTATCCCCACGCTACATTGGTCCCTATGAAATTGGGGCCGTAATAAGCAGTCAGATTAAAGTTCCCTATGTCCATGTGAATTCATCCTACATGTATCTCAGGTCAAGCCAGTGCTCCCCAGTCTATTGTAGGAGGGAGAAGTAGGATGAGCACACACACACACACACACCATTATTCAACATCACAGTAAAAAATGTCAACATTTGCATGCTTGAATGGTAAAAGCTCCTCCTCGTGGACGAATATAAAAATTAAGAGCAAGTATACCAAAATAAAATTTTAATATAAAGGAATATATTAGATGAGATTAAAATAAATGTGTGATCAAAAATGGCATTTTCAGTGATTTTCAACGGGATATTTTTTGTCATTAAGAATAAATGTGTCAGTTTGTGTGAGTTGAAACAGTTTCACACATAACTCAGTTTACGATCATCAATTCTCAACTGAGTGAATGACCACACATGCGCCATGACGTATTTATGCAGTCAAATTTGGTATATCAGTGTAACAGGCAAAATAAGTTTTTCCTAACAATCACTTCAACAATCCAAATAATATAGTTACTTTCCACTATTAATGATAAACTATAAATTTACCCCCAAATCCTAAAATATTGAAGATTCTATTAAATCAAACAGACCAAACTTAAAGTATAATGAAGATTTGGAGGAATACCTTCATCCACTTCATTATGATACTATAAAAATAACATGCTTTTACTGAAGACTAATCAAAACTTTAATGCTTTGCCACAATTCATGTTTCTTAACTCACTTTCTAGAACTAATCAGTTAAATCAATATTCCAGTGACCAATCGCATTATAATGCAGGGACAAAACCAACATAGGGATATCAGGTATACAAAAAAACTGCATGAAGAGCTGGCTCTGTCCTCGGGTTTTTGGTTTTCTTTCTAAATTAAGTTAAGATTCTATCTTTGTAGAACTGAACATACAGCAAAGCTAAGAAATAAAATATTTCTTAATATTACCTAACCAGCTGTGTGCTGCCAGAGTTTAAACTCACCAGCAGGTGGTGCTATTGTTTTTTTCAGGTCATAGTTGCAGTAACCAATCAGGACTTGGCAGAGCCAGGATCAGAAAGTAATTCTCACATGTGCCATCATGATTGAACAGTCTCTTTGAACCCAACTCTATCCTTATGTGTTATTTCATGGAAAGCACTGGCTGTAAGTATGTTATGTTTTGTTTTTGTTTTTTACTTTATGTAGCTACATTTGTGAATTGTGTGAATGGATTCAGGCACAGGCTCTTTAGAGAAAGAGTTCACAAGTTTATTTACAAAACTAATGTCCAGAATGTCTGTGAAGGTTCTCAGTCATCCAGGTCATCGTAGTCAAAGGAGCTTGCAAAGAAAGAGGTGGTGGTTTACGACACCAACTGTCTGCCATCTATAATCCAGTTTTGAGTTCCCTCCCCAGACGCCATAACGCCCACTCACATCCTGGGCCATCTGACCTCAGGAATTCGCATGACAAGGTGCGGCCAGGTTTCACAATGAACACACCCGAAACTCTGGCTGATTGGGACCCACACCCGTTTTCACACCTTGGGTCAGGCGATTAGAGGATCATCAGGGGGTCCTTTGTCCCTCTGTGGGGGGACACTCCCACTAGGTTTAAATCTGGGACTCCCCACCATTTGACCTTAGAACTGAAGAAGCTTCTCGGATGAGAGGTGAAACGTCTTCAAGCAACTTAAAAAAGTTTATTTTAAAAAACAGTTAAAATTTGTAAACTTCTTTTACATTCTTTGTGTTTATATTGTGTTACCATTGTTTAGATGGCAAAATATGTTAATGAGTATCTGAAAAGGACATGTTTGTTGATTTCTTTCAGCTTTACTCTGTTTCCAGTTTGAAGGGAACGTCGTAATAGCAGACAACACAACTGACACTTGTCAAAAGGCTATCTGTCTCCTTAGCTGTGCTTGAAACAGTAAGAACAGAACAGTTACAACAAACTTTGCTAACTAGTTTTGTCATGTCAACAAGAGAGGAATATAGATACCCACTGACTATCACACTGCATAATGAAGTCAGTTTTGTTCTTTCTGTTTATATCCTGTAAAAGAGGAAGTCAGTCAATACTGTTTCTTGAAAGTCTAAAATGACTCGGTCACTCTGAGAATAAGTTTTCTAACTTCACTCATTCAAAACCTGAAAGCCTAAGGTTACAGAATATAATTACTAACTTCAAGTATGAATATCATGTATCAGCAGTCAATATTTACAAGCTACACCACCACAAGATGCAGGGAGAATACGTAGTACATGTGCTTTAGGTCAATTAGTTTTAGTTGCAAAGATGCTATAGACATGAAATTATGGGCTAATTAAAAAAATGCAAGAATAATACTGTCCTGTGATAGAGGAAGTCAGAAAGGTCTTAAGTCTGCAATTACTCAAGCCCAAGCACTTTTTTATTAACGTTGGCTATTCGAAATGTGCATAACATTTTAAAGAATACACAACACTCAGTACGAGTATCACATTGTATCTGTAAGCTTTGGATGCACAAGTATTGTGAAGTTGTCACTACTGTTGCCTCTCAGCCCAACACACAACATTTTAGGTCAATAAATACAAAAAGAGAATTTATGTTTCAATTACGTGCAAAGCTTGTTATTAAAAATAACAAGTGTGCTTCATCTTCATTTTAGCAGAATTTAAAACATGTAATATGTTCCATAAGAAAAATACACACAGATAGGAAGCACACAACAAAAATATTTCACAGGAAGTAAACTGCTAGTGTGACATCACTTTAATGCCTCATTTAAAAGAGGGTTTTTTTGTTTTGTTTTTTCAGTTCACTGCCATTATCTAACTATATATGGATCGGACACAAACATCCTGATTCTTATCAGGTTACCTGAAATGAACTACAACACAACATTTCTCTGTACAACATTTGTGCAATACATGTCCACACTCATTTCTTCTGCACTGGCTTTTTTTAGCCTTGCACATTTTGAACTGTTAAAACATCACATACATCCTGCTGCTGCGTGCTGTCCTGCACTCAGTCTAAACAAGGTCCAGATTGACATTCTGCATCAGAGTGCACCTTCTGCCACTCGTATATTTAACTCTACATTACATAAGTTGTTATATGTTACATGTCAGTCTATGTTCCATTTTTTTTTCTTTTATACGGTAAGTGTTTTTCATGTAAATCATGTTTTCATATAAAAGTGAGCATTTCAGTTCCTAAAACTACCTTTGCTTCAGCTACAGTTTGCTAGGATTTGTCAGTGTCTTATTGACAACATCTACAGATATGCAATAATAAATAAAAGTAAACTATAACAAATATGGTACTGAAGTCAGGATCTTTTTGAAACAATATATAATAATCTAAATTCATGGGTGCAATTTATACAATGTAGCAATTTTCTACAAACCCAGTCCTAAAAAAAACCGTGGGGATGCTGTAAGATGTAAATTGAAAACAGAATTAAATGATTTGCAAATCTGTTACGGCCCTGGCCATAATGTATCTTGGTAGCTGTTTCTTGTTCTGTCTGTGTCTTTAAGTCTCTGCAGGTCCATGATTGGATAAGCTGACGGCTGCCGATTGGTCCCCTGATCATGTGGTTGCTTTCAAAATCCCTCACTAGCAGTTGTCCAGGGGCAGCCACTAACAGCAGCAGCAGACCTGACCCTGGCCTCCAAACTCTGTGATATTTGTGATTCTCGTGACTTACAGAGCTTTGAATATAGTGTGTAAATTAGCCTTCACTTGTAAATAGTCACTGAAGCCGAAGTGGTGAGCTGCCTTGTTGTTTTCTGTATTATTTCCTTCTGTTTATTCATTTAGGGAGTTAGGCGTAGCATCACGTAGGGTTCAGGTAGCACCTCCTTGACTGATTAAGCTGGTTTTGTTTGTTATTTTGCCCTTTGTTCACCCCGGAAGTCACGCTTCAGTTTAGGCACAATAAACCACTGTTCACTAAGAAAGTGTTTTTTCTCTGTATGGCTTTGGGGCCCAGGGCGGGGTCACTTCTTTTTTTTAACTCTTATGTTACGTTCCTGTACCCCTAGACTGGGGCATAACAAAATCTCATAAGTTTATATTTTATTCACAGCAGAACATAGAACACATATCAAATGGTTAAAGAGAGGAAATATACTATTTACAGAGACAGAAAAAAAGGTCATACTGAGTTTGATTGTTCCCCCCAAAAAACAGACACATTCAGCATTTCCTGTTCTTTTAACAGCAGTCAGTAAAACTCGGGGAACAGAGGAGAGCATTTGTGAAACTTTTTGGAAAAGAATGTTGTCCCTTTCTTGTCTCATAGGGTTCAACAGTGTTCAGTTTGTCATATTTTTGGTTCCAAAATGTGCCAAATGTTTCCAGGTGGTTAAAGGTCTGGACTGCAGGCAGACCAGTGCATCACCCAGATTCTTCTACTATGAGTTCAGTCAGGTGTAATAAATACATTATGTGATTCATCTTGCTGTAATATGCATCAGCAGTGATGGTGCCTTTCCAGATGTGCAGCCTGCTAATTACATAGGTACTGAAGCACCCCGATTACCTGTCTGTGTTACACTGTTGCCTACTTGCTGTCTACATTCAGTCTAAAGAAGGTCTCTGGTTGGAGAAGAAAATCTCTTCATAATGGCCGTCCTCATTTTCTTGACACAAACTCTGTGAAATAAAACGCACCAAACTTGAAATGCTATGAAGAGCTTGAGGATACAATAAGGTGATAGTAACATCTAAAATCTGTTTTTGAGCACAGTCACGCTAAATAAGCCTTCATTTTATGAGTGCACATGTAAAAACTACAATCATCAGAGTCAGTTTCCTACCTGTGCCTGATGTGAAGCTTGACGTGTTGATTTTAGTCGCCTAGAAGTTACAGAGATGTAATCATCAGAAATAATAATAATAATAATAATAATAATAATAATAATAATAATAATAATAATAATAATAATAATAATAATAATAATAATAATAATAATGATG
>NW_005188015.1:63970-73332 GCF_000239375.1 Pundamilia nyererei | reverse complement strand
ATAATAATAATAATAATAATAATAATAATAATAATAATAATAATAATAATAATAATAATAATAATAATAATAATAATAATAATAATAATGATGTCTTCAGCAATCTACCTGAAACATTTCCTACCAGCTTAATTGAACAGGTCAGTCCAGAATCCATCACAGCAACACATTCATTGCAAAATAAATGGTTACGTGTTTACACTCTTCAAAATATGTTTATGAATCTTGTGCAATTAATTAATTACATAACTTAGAAACTCACAAAGGGAACTTCAGACACACAGGAACGATAAAATGCATCCTATCATCATTTGCATGAAAAAATATTTCTATTTTGTGGAATATTTCAGCATCTTATGATACAATCTGAAGAAACTTCACATCTGTAGCTTTGTTTTCCCAGTGATACAAAAACTGAAATACTGAAGCTATAAACTTAAAGATATACCTCAACACTTCCACTGGTTTTAGTTAAAAGTTCAGTCAAAATGAAACCATTGACAGTTTCAAGCAATATCACAAGATAAAGAAAAGTGAGACAAAATTCGATATTCCACAGATGGAATAAATCTGGACTGGACGTTGATCTTAGAGTCTTACCAAAACACAAAAACCATACAGATGAGTAAGATGATCCCAGTGATCCCTCCTACAGCAGACCATGATAAAGGCTGATGTGTTCCTGCAGATATAAAAAGGTTAGTGACAAATGCACTTTGATAAATATCATGTTTGTCACTGAGTGTTCAGGCTTATCTGAAGGTAACTTAAATGTTCAAGTTGCTGTGAATGGTTTCATCTATTTACATTCAATCAAATGTTAAGAGAGTGAAAGCTTTCCTATTAACTTAATGATCTCAATCAATAATTTCATGTCTTATTTAAAACAGCATCATATTCAATGTTGGGGCCACAAACTTTGTGGTGATAAGGTTGTGTCTGCATGGTGTTGTATGTCTATTCCAGGGATTTGGGTTCATGTGGGAGGTTTTAATGAATGATAGATTTAATAGACTGTATTTCTTTTGCTGACTGTGTTCGTTTGTGCATGTCAAATGCCTTGCCTTCTTTAGATTGCCCTCAAGTAGCTTGCATGTGCTTGCGCTTGACTGCAAAGTGGATGGATGACTGAAATATGGAATAAATGCTCAATGGAAAATGAATGGAAGCTGGATTGTTTGCTGGTCTATTTAAGAATGAGTCAGCAAAGCAGTTCTCCCTACTTCATCCTCTGCGTGGCCTAATTGATATCAAGTCACTTCATTCAGTTCAATAGACAATAAAGCATTCTGTGCATTAGGGCAATGAATCTGACCAGAAGAAGACAAGCAAGCAGTTGATACTAATGTGTTATGGGCACTTCTGTTTCTTCTATTTGGGCTTGAATTTTCTGAGGATGACTTAAAGCTCTTGGATCCTGTTGACAGTGCTTTCATTTCTGTAAATATGGATGTGTTCCCATTATTCTCACTAAACTTTCTTCAATAAATTCAAACCTGTTAATCACAATTCTGCATACAGTTTATTAATATTAATAAATGATTGATTCTTGTGCTGCTGTCTGCATTTACCTGTTGGATGAAGCTCTGCTGATGTCTGATTACCCAGATCATTAGTGGCCACACAGTAATAAACTCCTCCATCTGTTACATTGAAGCTGTAAATCTCTCCTTCAGATACTTTCACAGCTCCATCTCTGCTCTTCTTGAACCAGGTGAAGCTGCTGACTGGAGGTTTGGCTCTGCTGGAGCAGGTCAGGTTCACCCAGCTGCCTGCTGACATTAAACCTGATGGACTGCTGGATGCTGAGGTGTCTTTAGGAGCATCTGGAGAGAAAAACATAAATCATGTTGTCCTATAGGATCCAGTTCAACAACAAACTCTGATTGTCTTACATGAAACACTGAGAGTCTCTTCTGTCTCTGCTGTCTTGGTGTCGTTTCCTTGGTTCACAGGATATCTGGCAGAGCAGCTGATCTTCTTTCCATCATGTGTGTCTGACAGAGTGATGATCTGCTGGATTTTAGTTGTAAAGCTTCCATCTGTGTTTTTCTCTGTTTTGTTGTGAGAGTCTTGTTGGAGATTCCAGGTGAGTTGAGGAGGGGAGTGTGGACAGGGAGTGAGAGCTGAGCAGGTTATAGTGACAGACTCCTTCTCCTTCAGATCACCTGGGATTGTAATATTGGGCCTCCAAGGAGAATCTGTGGTTTCAAAGATGTTGCAAATACATACAAATAAATACAGTATATAATACACTATATCTTTCTAATGTAGAATCATTTGTTCTGTTATCAATTTATTTAAACTCTACACTTAACACACTCTAATCCAGTGTACTGCATTGCACTGCACACTACACTTTACACGGTGATTATGAACCACTCCACTGTCACATGTTTGCTGGTGCATTGTTTTTTTTTTGATTTTCAAATATTTTTATGATGTGTATTATCATTTCTATTTTACTTTATTCAATTTATTTTGATTTCAGATTACTTTTTATCTCATTAAGATATTTGTTTTGTCATCTTTTCATATCTTACAAATAATTGTTATTATTAACCCTGTAAGACCCAACCCATCAAAAAATAGCCAGAAAATTCAGATTTTTTAGAAATGAGATGTTTATAAACCCTTATAACAAAATCCACATTTTGTTTGCTATATCATGATATATTTTGTATTAAATATTTATTATATTTTTTTGTATTGCATAAGATACGTGGCAACTGTTTGTTAAAAACAATGTTCATTTTTTTTAAAAAAACAGTTTTGTCCATAACATTTTGAAATTATGGCAAATATTGATCATGTTGATGAGATAGAGGTTATGATACAAAGGGCATTATAGGGTTAACATGCATGGACATAAAAGGAGTGAAGCCTGTCAGTAGTAAATATGTTAAGGGAATGGACAGTTTAAACCAAATTGGCAGAAGTTGTAAAAATCCCAAAATCATTACTGAATGACTGTGATCTTCATGGCCTGAGGTCAAACTGCACTGAACACACACAGTTCTGTCAAAAGAATCAGTGCGTGAGCTCAGGAACACTTCTGAAAGCCATCAGTAGAGCTGGATGCAGAAATGGAAGTTAAAAGTCCATTCTTGCTTCGTCTAGTTGGAATTATTTTACATGAAGTGAGACGGAGATTAGAACTGGCTTTAAACGATACTGTGTTCTGTACAGACCTGTCACACTCTGAAACTGTTTTCAAAATGTTATGACACAATAAAAACAGTATATTGATATATATTGAATGCTTCAGAAAGAATCCTGTACAGTTAAGAAATAAAATGTAAATCAGGAAAATCACTGTGACTGTATTGAAACTTTTAGGCTGAAAAAATTCTATTTTAGAATACAGAAATCTATTTGAATGTGTTTTATTGTCATTTTGTTATTAAACATTCATTTATTTTAAAAATAACTCACCTCTGACTGTTATTTGAAGAGGATCACAATGAGCTGTCGCCTTGAATGGTTCACTCTCTACTCTGAAGAAGTATGTGTCTGTGTATGTGGTGGTTAAAGTAGAAAACAGAGTGGTGCAGTCTCTCTGACTCAGGTTCCCAGTAATACTCATTGGATAGGTGCTAACTGCTCCACTACTGTTGAAGATCACATTGTTTTTGATTTTGTTAATATCAGAATTGTTTTTAATCCACACTCCAAAAGTTTCACTTGTGCTGATAAATGTCTGTTCGTCTTTGGGTCTGAAGCTACATGGGATTTGCAAACAAGATCCACTCAGTGCTTCCAGCTTCTTTGGTGCAGTTATGGAGAGGTCTGCTTCATCAGGACAATCAGTCAAAACACCTGTAAATACACTGTCATGATTAATAAATTGTTGACTCTATCTTCACTGGCCTTTCAGATTTTGTTTGTCAATAAAGTTCAGATTGTAAAATGACTCCGTGTCTGTGAATGACTGAACTAACAGCTCACCTGGAACAAAGAGGACAATCAGCAACATGTCGACTGTCACCATGTTCACACACAGGAACTTGTTGATGCTGTTGTTGAAACCCTGAATTAAAAACACAAATCAGACATTTAATCACTTGAATTATCGATTTTGAAGAGATTATTCATATTTCTTTAAAACAAATTCTTAATCCAAACTTCCTCTGTGCAATACGAGCTGTCATCATAAGGAACCATTGTTAACAACATCTGACATGTGAAATGAGTGAAACTAAATCACCAGGAAAGAAAATCACATAAATGTGTCTGTCAGTGCACTAAAAGAACAATCACAAAATAAAAACTTCAGTTTCGTTAAATAAAAGCATAAAATGTTTCCTTACCAAACAAGTCCCCGTTTAGTCTCACAGTTTTAGAGTGAAATGAAGCAAAATTACAATAAACCCTGTAAACTAGTGGTCATCATTTGAGAAAGAAGCAAGCACTAACATACCCACTCACTAAACCACATGATACAATCAACTGTGTCCTTCCTGCTTAAAAGCTGAAACAGGGGATATGACATGTCAATCTATTTTTAACGTCCACTCTGAACTCACATTCACAACCTAAAAGATTTTTTTAACGTCACTACTTCAGAGCCTGCAAACGTAACCTTAGTTAAAATATTTTTTTAAAAATCCCAATATGAACGTCACTTATCACCAGGAGCAGCAGCGGTTTTTGATACGGGCGACACGGGCAGTTGCCCGGGGCGGCATCGTGGTGGGGGCGGCATCAGGGGCATCGGCAAAAAATAAATAAAAAATTGCTCGTACTCATGCTGCCCCGACATCAGCCAGCGCATACTGGGAATGGCATCGGTTTTCTATCGCCCATTTGCTGGGAGTAAGGGCGCCCTCCGTTTGCGAGGTGCGCCTGCTGCTTGCGGCTCAGGGAGGAGAGGGCGGGGCGGCGGGGGATTCTCTGGCTGGCTGGAGCAGCATCTAATAACCAACTCGCAAAATAAAACAAAATAAAAACAAACCAACAAACACGAAAACACCAGACATCATGATACAGACTTATAATTTGCACCGATGTTTTTTTCGAAATTCTGTATGCGAAAAGTGCGCCTGCTTGCTGCTGTGCTGAAGTCAAAGTAAACTTCATTGTCATCTCCGCTATACAGTCCAGTATGTAGAGAGACGAGACGACGAGGCTCCAGTTACAGCAGTGCAAGTAAACGAATAACAAATATAAGAAGAGTAAGAAAATAAATATACACTTTAGGACTAGGAGTGAAGGGATCAATAACAATTTAAAATTTATAATTTACAGTTTGATGATTTAAAGTCACACACAACCTGTCGACAGTGGAGGAGAGACCTGCTGCTTGCAAATAGAGCAAATTTCATTCATAATGTTGTAAATCCAAGCCCATTATGTATTCTTGATTTGAAATCCCAGAAATAAACCTTAGACAAAGCAAATCTGTGAACTAAGGTGTAGGTCTATTAGGTTATGTTGTGGTGATCCCTGAGTTGGGGGATGGGTGTTCATACTGGAGTGCAAAATGAAAACCAATGGAAGATGAACAAGAAAAGTTCAAAGCCATCAGGTGCTCAGTTTAGAAAAAATAGAAAAGAAGAGGAGGAGAGACGAGCAAAAGATGCAGGTAAGCAGATGTGTCATTGGATAATGGCAGGTCATCCTGAAACAATCAGACTCATATTCAGAATACTTCATTAATCCCTAAGAAAATTATGTGGGTTACAGTTGCTCCAAGAAGAAATGGTAAAAATAGTAACAGTAACAGACTAAACTCCAAACAATACATTATGTTACAGATTTTACACATTTAAGAAATGGCACTAATACACACAGACCACTAAATTAAAAATATCAATGATAAACAGAGGGGATTATAAATAAATATCAAGAAAGTTGACAAGAATATTCCAGAGTAGAGAAGAGCGTGTGTAAAATGGCTGTAACTATAGCAGTGTTTACAGTGTGTTAGATGGAGGAGGTGTGCAGGGAGATGGTCACGAGCAGGAATGATTTCCTGTGTCGGCCAGTGGTGCTTTTCGGTAATCTCAGTCTCTCACTGAACGTGTTCCTGTGACTAGCCAGCATGTCATGGAGTGGGTGGGAGGTGTTATCCAACATTGTCTTTATCTTGGACAACATCTGCCTCTCAGACACCACCCTAACGGAGTCCAGCTCCATCCCCACAACATTACTGGCCTTGTGGATCAGTTTATTTAGTCTGTTGTCATCTGTGACCCTCAACCTGCTGCCCCAGCATGCAACAGCATAGAGGATCGCACTGACCACAACAGAGATAATAACATCATAACATCAACTAGTAGGGATAGTGAAGTGTCACTTGGCTATGATAGTAAACAGTAGACACTGATGTCGCTTACTGAATCTTTTGGACTGTGTTCAGCACAATATTAATTAGTCATTATCAATTGATGATCTGTCCTGTTCTCATTGTATGACAAATTATGATGGCTGTTTAGTAGCTGTTTGCATACTATGCATACTCTCTCTCTCTCTCTCTCTTCATATATGTGTGTGTGTGTTTCTCTGGTGAAATTCAGTATGGTTCCGACAACAGTTTTATATTAATGTACAATCCTTAATATATTTTATGTGTGTCCAGGGCACCAAACAGGCTAGGACCGCCACTGTTCAGGAGTTATCTATTACAAGCTGTTAGGGTCATCGTAAAAATTAATATTCAAGTACTAATTAATGCTAAAAAAAACTGATTAGTAATCAACTCTGAAACTCTTTACCAGTTTATTTACCTTTGCAAAGAAATCAACAACAGTACAGACAGCATGACCACAGTCTGCATGCCCTCTGACACAGAGGGATTGTAAGTCTAGAATATTTACAGAGAGAAGGCATCTACCTGCCATGATCACAGAGTACATTTAGAACATTTATACAACAGAAAACTCGGCAACAATTGCTTTAAAGATTACATGGAGACACAATAAGATAATTTAGAGAATTTCATTCTGTAAAGTCAGCTTGAGACAGAGAAGAATCCTACAAATTTCATTACTCATCTATATTAAAACTTAATATAGATGATTAACATAGACTATTAGACCCATGAAGTGAATCACTGACATCTGAAAAATGATGTGTTGATACAGCTCTTGAATTCTCCTTAAAGATACAAGACTGAACAGTTTGTTCCTGGGAACAACAGTAAGTGAAAAACTCTGTCAAAAAATACAGATGTGTGGCCAGTAGATCAGACATATGTCATGATTCGGCTGTGTGCAGACAGGATGAGGACCCAAAATGCAGAAATCTCAACACATGGGAATAACTCAAAATGCAGCTTTATTGCTGACACACGGAAATCATACAGGACTAAAGTAAACTGGAGAATAAAACCTAAACTTCACCAAGAGGCACACAAGGAAACACACAGCATGAGGCAGAAAAACACAGGGCTTGACATGACAAGACCAAAGGGAAGCAAAACTCAATACATTCACCAAGGACACAGACTTTCAAAGTAAAACAGGAAACGTAACACTGAGACGCGGACTTGACTAGGGGATACAGCTGACAGGGGAGACAGAGCAACTAAGACACACAGAGACCAAACATAAGGGAGGCACAGACAACAATAAACACTGGGTCAATGGCCCAGGACCGTGACAACATATGCAGGGAAATTATGGATAAGATGAGAGTAAAATCATGATCCAGGGGTGCTCGCTGTTATGTGTGGGACCATTACCATGCTGCACTATCATCAGTGTTTAAATCAAAATTACTGACCAAAGGGAATTGGTCAGATTTGGCAATATATGAAAATAGATGAGAGAATTAATTCAAGAAGTCATCGCAGGACTTAGGAGGTTGGTGGATAATAATACAACAAAATAGATTTTCATACTTAGATTTGAAGGGATGATATGAGCTCAGAGTAAATGGATTTGCACTTGTAAATCACTGATATTCCCCCACCTCAGCCTGAGCACCTCGGGGCATTCAAATATTTGTAATTGTTTTGGCAAAGATCCACAAGGGCCTCACATCCCAGAAATAACTGTTCAAACTGCAGCCTTCAGGCAGGCGCTACAAACCACTGTTTACAAAACCCACGGAGACAGTTTCCTCCCCCAGGTGTCACTCTGATGAACACTGTGAAATGACCCACTCTTACATCATTCAGGTCATAACACATATGCATATTACATCACTCAGTTTGGTACCAATACTTTGTATAGTTTCTTAATACTTTGTGTAACTTGCTCCTTGTTTTTTGTTTGTGTGCACAAACTTGGCCAAATAAAGTCTGATTCTGAATCTAACACTAATGTTAGGAAAACAGCTGAAACTGTAACAGAGTGGAAACTGCCAGGATTGTCCAAGCATCATGCTGCAGCAGTCTTACATAAGTGTAGGGTTAGATCAGTGTTCATGGATAAAATGCTTGACCTTAGAGTGAAGCAGGTCCTATTAAAAAATTTCAGTCCAGTTGAGGACCGGCATGAACTTGTCCACAAAGAAAATGTCTCCATTCCTGCAACACCATCTCTACACAAAAAGCAAAACTGTTGAACATCACTGCAGTGAATTTACTGATATTTTCAGGTGGATTTTGTCCTCCTGAAGAAACTTCAGTTGATGTGTTGTGATGTGACTCTGCTCATCTGACAGCTTTCAGTTTCTGGATTGTTGGAGAGTCTTGATCTGAAGCAAGCTGAAGGAAAAAAAAATATTTTATTTTACTACAGATGAGTTTGTTTCTTTTTTCACATAAGTGTGTCACAGAAACATTTGTCTCACCAAACAAAAACCATCAGTGTGCTCACGAGCATTATGATTAACACAGTCTTCACTATAGTGTAGACACCAACCAGGTTTCCACCTTTAATGCAACAAGATTTTAGAGTGATTAAAACAATATGTGACAGAATGAACATTTAACAGTAAATAGAAAAATTTAAGGTGAAACAAGATCCAAGAAAACCATAACTTTAACAAATAAGACCTGAACAACCACAGGTTCAGGTCTTAGTCTTGATGAAGGATGAAGTAAAATCTTAGAAGTTCATAAAACACAATTCAATCTCACATAAAACACACCTCTCTTTCTGCTTTCTTCTGACATATATTACAAAAAATAGAATAATGGGAAAAAAATGCTTTTAACACTTCATTTGTTGGATCCAGTCAAAAACATTTTGAAATGAAAAAAAAATCTGCTGAGTAACGTTACCTTCAGTCAAATGAAGCTCTGCTGATGTCTGATTACCCAGATCATTAGTGGCCACACAGTAATAAACTCCTCCATCTGTTACACTGAAGCTGTAAATCTCTCCTTCAGATACTTTCACAGCTCCATCTCTGCTCTTCTTGAACCAGGTGAAGCTGCTGACTGGAGGTTTGGCTCTGCTGGAGCAGGTCAG
>NW_005188015.1:44624-45851 GCF_000239375.1 Pundamilia nyererei | reverse complement strand
ACGTGGTTGCAGTGCTACCGGGATTTAAAAATAGTTAGCAAAATGGAGCGTGTCCACGCCTACCGGTTCTAAAGGGTTAAGACAAAGGATCTCTAAAAGAATGAGACGTGTAATGAAAGCAGTTACAAAGGAACTCGATGTTGCCTCTTAGCCCAGCACACGACATTTAAGGTCAATAAATACAAAAAGACATGTTATGTTTAAGTTGCAGGCCAAAGTTCTTATTAAAAATAATAAGTGTGCTTCATCTTCATTTTAGCAGAATTATAAACATGCAACACGTTCCATAAGAAAACTGGAAATGAACTGAATGTGGCATCACTTTAATGGCTTTTTGAGAGTTGTGTGGAAGCATGACTCAGTGCTGATACCAAACTATATATAAATCAGACATGAACATCCTGAACATGTTGATCAGGTTCGCTGTGATACTCCACATGAGAAATGCTTTTCTAACAACCTTTGTTCAACCAAAGACACTTTCACACTCATTTCTCCTGCACTGAGCCATCACCCATCTGTGTTGGGGGTTTTTTAGCCTTGCACCTTTTGACCTGTGAATACATCACATCCTGCTGCTGTCTTTAACAGTCTAACATGGTAAACTCAACCTTACACAATATATTTAATAACTCCCAGTATGAACGTCACATTTATCCTATCTCACACTGATGTGCCAATTAATCAATGTTTTTGCTGGAAAAACCTTTGAAGTGATGGGAATTACATGATCTACTCATCTTTGATATATAGAGAATAAGAAAACTGTCATTATGGTGGGCAGACACGATTGCTTTCATATGTTTTGCTTTTAAATGGTAAATGTTATTCATGTAAATGTTTCCATATAAAAGTGTAAAATAATGAACAGCATTCTTAAAATACCTTTGCTTCAACTACAGTGTGCTAGGAGTAAGGATGGGTATTGATAGGATTTTTACAATTCCGATTCCATTTTCGATTCTGTTTAACGATTCGATTCTTTATCGATTCTCTTATCGATTCTTTTTAAAAAAGGAGAACACTAAGGTCGATTAGCTTAGAACTTTGTTTTATATCTTGTGTGAATGTGTGTGTGAATGGGTGGATGACTGGATATGTAAAGCGCTTTGGGGTCCTTAGGGACTTGTAAAGCGCTATATAAATACAGGCCATTTACCATTTTATATCTTCTCTTTGAACAAGATAGAAATTTAGGAGTAACATGGCCTTACAAACCCAACAGTG
>NW_005188015.1:41568-44226 GCF_000239375.1 Pundamilia nyererei | reverse complement strand
GGGAGAGGACGTGCAAACGTTACCGCTGCTGCTGGGTTGAGATTCACGAGTCCGGAGTGGAATTAAAAACATAACATTCATTTAAGGTTATCGCGTGTTTTGTGAGCAAATGCTTTTGCATATTCGTAGTGTTTCCTCCCTTAAATGAAATATCTACTTTGCAAGTATTGCAAGTTGCCCTGTTGTCATCCGTTCTCGTAACGTATGACCAAACTTTTTTAGCGTTTGAGCCGCCATGTTTCCTGCCAGGTAAATGACGCTTCGCAACATGGTGACGTCATTCGGGGCGACTGGAATCGATAAGGGAATCGTTTGCAAAAATGGAAAAATGGAGAACTGGTTCTCAACAAGAACCGGTTTTCGATACCCATCCCTAGCTAGGAGTTGTCAGTGTGTTACTGAATACATCTACAGATATGCACTCATATCTAACTATAACAAACACGGATCTGAAGTCACAATGCTTTTGTGATGAGTTCAGCCATGCGGGATGGGCTCAGAGTAGAGCCACTGCTCCTCCACATTGAATTGAGCTAATTGAGATTTTCACACACAGGAACATCGGGGTCACTGTCAGTGCACTAAAATAAGAATCACAAAATAAAAGCTTTAGTTTCATTAAATAAAAGTGTAACCCTGGTAAGATTTACAGCAATCAGAAGTACAGGGTTCTTTGAATGCATCGTAGTTCTTGGCTGATAGCTTAATTTCCGGGCTTGCCCTGAAGGCATCATCTGCAGCTCGGTGTGCGTGAAGGTGTGGTGTAGGACAGTGGTTCCCGAACTTTTTTCGCTGGGCCCCCCTTTGTTTTACAGAAAAATGTCCCCCCCGCGCGCGCACACACACATGCACGCACTAACACATCCTCCAACCACACACACCCATATTTTGCTCAATTGTGGTTTATTTCACACCTCAAACATTTAGTAAACAATTAAGCAAATACAAGTAATCTGCAGGTAGTAATAAAATAAACTACTAACTCTTTTACTCTACTTCCGCGCACCTACACCAGTATGTTTGAAAACGCAGCTGTTTCGTCCACACGTAAACGGTGTTTCGAATCACCGAAAACTGAGATTTTTTAAAACATTGCGTCTACGTGTGGACGAGGAATACAGAGTTCGTCATGCAAAGTTAAAGGTATGTGCCTTTTTTCAAGTCAGCTGTGCGCCACGTTATTGCTTACATGAGAGGAATTGCAGAATGGCAGAGAGTCAGATTAACAGTATTTTGTCTCTATCTTCAGGTTTTACAAGCTTACATGCACACGCAGTTACTGTCCCTCTATTTAGGCAGAGGCGTCAAGGTGTAATTATTTTACGTTCAGTTGTTTTTTTCCTGTGCAATAATATTCAACATTGCTGTCAATACATTTTTCAAAAAATGTCTCTCTGTGGAAAATGGGTTTAAAAACATAAACAGCTGTGGGATAATGTTTGTCTGTGATTTGAACCGGGGAACAAATCGTGGCAGGATCAGCCTGATGTTATTTGTATCCCGCTGTAACTTTACTGTGGACAAAGTTGGACACCGTTGCTGCTGGGGAGGCCTTCTGTGTGTCAGGACGCTGACACGTTGATGCCTGCCGTACCAGGAGGGCAGTAGGGAAAAAACAAAAGGAAGCCCACCTGAGAGATACCTTATCATTTTCTTTTGCTACTTTTTCCCCGCCTGAGATTCAGGTCCTTTTCAGTTCTCAACCCAAGACAGTGGGTAACTGAATAAACTGACACCATAAGGAACTGGACACTCACATGTTATTTTCTTTTCTTTTTCCTTTTTTTTGGGGTGTTGAAATATTGTGTGTTCTTTCTTGTCTTACATCTATTTTGATTGTTTCAATTATTTTTGTGATGCATTTGAGATTGTTACTGCATTTGAAGGTATCCCTACATTGAGGATGAGCAAAGGGAACTGATCCAAAGAAAATATATATAAAGCAAACTTTGTTTCACAAACCTGTGGTTGTTATGTGGGTTGGAAGTCTTATTGCTCTTACAAAGTTGCTACTGCCAATCTCCTTCCCAAACCTAGATTCGGATATTGTAGACATTGCACTTAGGCGAGCAGTATAGATCATCTCTTTATAGATAGAGGGACACACGTCCAGGTTACAAAAGCATCAAATGTTGTTTTTTTTTACCCAACAAGTCCCAGTTTAGTCTCACAGTTTTAGAGTAAAATGAAGCAGAATTACAATAAACCCTGTAAACTAGTGATCATCATATCAGAAAGAAGCAAGCACTGAGAAACTCGCTGACTAAACCACGAGATGCACTATGTTTGGCCTTCCTGCTTATAACCCGCTGAAAGAGGAAGTGAGATATTGCTGGCTGTAATGCCAAGTGTCATATTTGGCTTTATAAGTTCTGATACTTCTTCAACATCAGTGTGACTTTTTTCCTCTAAAAAACCTCAGATACTGATCAATACTGAATCATCAATACTAAATTTGTGATTACTCATTTGCAACAATATCAAATCAAATCAAATCACTTTTATTGTCACATCACATGTGCAGGTACATTGGTACAGCATATGTGAGTGAAATTCTTGTGTGCGAGCTTCACAAGCAACAGAGTTGTGCAAAATACAATAATGTAAACAAGCAAAATACAAGAATGGCTACATCTGAAACTAATAAATATATGTACA
>NW_005188015.1:0-39543 GCF_000239375.1 Pundamilia nyererei | reverse complement strand
GAAGTCCACTATCAACTCCTTTGTCTTTGCGACGTTGAGGGTGAGATGGTTGTCTTGACACCAGTTGGTCAGGGCGCTGACCTCCTCCCTGTAAGCCGTCTTATCACCATTGGTGATAAGACCCACCACTGTAGTGTCGTCCGCAAACTTCACAATGATGTTGGAGTTGTTAGTGGCCGTGCAGTCGTAGGTGTAGAGTGAGTATAGGAGAGGGCTCAGTACACACCCCTGTGGAGCACCAGTGTTCAGTGGGATGGGGGATGAGGTGATGCTGCCCAGTCTGACCACTTGGCGTCAAAACCACCTGTGCTGTCTTTTCCTCCTGCAGATGACACACAGCTTTATACAGGCAGAAAACCAGTTGTTCACCCCAACAGCAGCTGAACACATGGACAGAAACCACATTTAACACCACTGGGGCCTCAAGCACTGGGACATACACATAAGGGGTCTCTTTTCAACTCCTTCATTTCTTGAGCCATACTGCTCAATCATCACCTGATTTTTTAAGTAAATAATTAAGCCATTAGCAGTAATCTGTAGTAATTAGGGTAAGAAATTAGGGTAATTAGGGTAGCCCGTAAGAAATGTTCAATCGCCACATTTAATAAAAATGTTTGTTATGTGCATCAGTCTGCACAGTTTGAAATCCACTCATATTTCAAATCTCATGTCTCCACATGCTGTGGTTATTCTGTGTTCTCTGTGCTTTCTCTCCCCCTTGTCGCTCTGCCTGGGCGGGGCTCACTGCAGGCTCCTGCCTTTGGCCCACGCACCAGGCTCTAATTCTTCAGTTGATTACTCCATGGCTATTTATGGCTGGGGCTTGGATCTTCTCATCGCTGGATGATTGTTTGAGACGCGTTAGTTTCTGTATTTCATGAGTGAGTTTGCCTTTTGAGATTTATCTCTCTTTGTGAATAGTAGTGATGTGACGTTCTGTATCGAGGCTTCAAAGCGTGTGTCGAGTAATTGAGGGGGCGTTTCCGCGATGCGCGTATCGAGGCTTGCTTCATTTATGGGAGGAGCTGAAAATGATGATGTCCGAAGCCTCGCTGCCCGGCTGGACCACGTGACTGGGTCATGAAGTGGTTCGAACTTTGTCGCGAGCTATGACAGCGATATAAACCCCTCAGACAAAATGTAGGTGTTTGATGGAGAGTTGCGGTTAGTGAGAGTTTGGAGAGAGTTTGGAGGTTGAGGAGAGTGAGAAGAGAATGGAGCCAGCTAAGAAGAGGAGGATGTCCTCCCCTGTGTGGGAACATTTTGATCTTATTACTCCCAACAAGGTATGTAAATTTCTACAGAAGATGTATTTTCATAATACTGATGGTGCAATACAATTTATGTTAAGCTGTCTTTACTTTTGTACAAGGTGAAGTGTTTGCTATGTGCCAGGGAGCTGGGATATAACAACAACACCTCATCCATGCTTAGGCACTACAGAGCTTTGCATGAGAATAAGGGGAACACCGACTGTGGAGCAAGACCAGGTGAGCCATCAAATGCAATGATAATATAGCATGCAGTAATGTTACTAAATGATATAACAATATTATACAACTGTAATAAGTTACGTGTGTGATATTTATATTTGTGCTTTGTTTTTGTTGTCTTTCCTCAGGAGATCAATCTCAAATAGATGAAGACCTGGTTAGCATGGTGATTGAGGACTCACAGCCATTTAGCATTGTGGAGGACAAAGGATTTAAAAGATTTGTTAAATCATTAAATCCTAGCTATGTTCTCCCCACTAAAAAGCTCATAAAAGCAGTGAAAATTTAGTTTTTACAGAATAAAATGTGAACAGGCAGGACTGAGGCTCAAAGCCTCAGTGTGTAGCTGTCCATACCTCAACGTTACAAAAGCACAACCACTGTCCACACCCCAACCACACCTCACCTCACAGTAAATGATCATTTCCATTTTAAGCATTTCCAAATGATCATTCTCCATACTGCCAGTATAAATATACACAGTATACTGCCATCACTACAATATACATGTTTTACACACTCCTTTTGTTGTTGACATTTACAGGCTGTGTGCAAAAGGCCACACTCTTCAAATTCATGCCAACTAATATTTTTACGTCCAGTAGGTGTCCTACTAGAGCAAATGAAGCTTCAAGACGCTTTGTGCTGGGGTGAACCAATTGGATGAAAAGCTTCAGTGCTTCATGAAGCTTCATCTGCCCATCACTAGTGAATAGTCTCCCAGAACCTGCTGCCCACTTTCCTGCTTTGGATTGTTGGTGTGTGGATTTATGTGGTGGAGCACATGTGAGAGGACCTTTCCCTTCCCTCCCTGGACCCCTGGATCTTTCCCCCCACATGTATATATTGTGCGCTTGGTGTTGTGTAAATTAACTGTCGTATTGAACTTTGAATTCCAGTCTGTGCCTGAGTCCTCTCCCTACCGGTGACAGACAGGTGACTTACATTATGAACTTTTCCAAACAAAAGTTGTAACTTATCTTGACTTTAGTGAACCTTCTCATAAGTAATAATCCTCTTTCTGTAAAACATCAGAAAACATTGAAAATATCAATATTAGCATTGTGTAATTTATACAGTTCATAATGTCATGAAGGAATTGTCATTTATCTGGGTCATTTGACCCAGTGTTTTGAGTTTTGTGTGTTTTGGTGTCATTTTTGTATTATGGTTTATGTCTTAGGCTCATTAGTAGTCTTTAGTTTTGTCTGTTTTGAGGTTCTTCTGTTCTCTGTTTGGTTCCTTGTCCATTAGGTTCCCCTTGTGTCTCTGTCCTCTGTGTCCCCCTCTGTGCGTTTGTTTTACTTTGATAGTCTCCTGTCTGGTGTGTGTCATGTTCAGTTTACTGGTTTAGTTTCTTGTATTTGACGGTCCAGAAAATATAATATAGTCACTCTACGTCTGACCAGGTATCAGTTATTCAACTTAAACTAAATTTCAGTACTGGCAGGCAAAGTGTTTCCAAGGCAACAAGGTAAAGGAATAATATGATGTAGTCACACCACGTGACAGATAGCGGCACTGTGATTCACAAAGTCTCTTAAACATTTATGCAGGACAGCAGTCTTCTACTACTTTATACTTAAACACTTGCACCTTTAAGGATATATGTGCCTTGCTGCTCTTGTTGTCGTCATCTAACACATTTCTAACAGTCTGTCCTCTCATCATCTTTCACTTTTTCTCATTTCCTCTCTTCACTTTTATCATTATCTGTCACATCTTCTTGATTACTATGTGACAAATCGTCTACAAGCACACAGACCTGTTAACCTGCTTACCAACTGTTTTCCGCCTGTGTGGTGTTAAGGCACACCAGAGGTCAAAGCAGAGTATAAAAGACCAGGTCAATAGAGAAACTGTAACAATCATGAAAATTGTGAAAGTTTAAATGAAGGCACAAAACGCACCTGTTTATGAAACTGTAACATTACAATTACAGTACCTTAGTTGAGTATGCCTAATGGCAGCATGTTAGCATCCAGTACCTGAAATTAGATTTAGGGTACGGATGTCAAATACAGAAATATCATGATATTGCAGGTGTACTGGCTAGTTAAGCCATACATCAAAACATTTGCATCGGCTCACTGACCGTGTTTCATTTTCACTAACAAACAAACCCATGTATTGCCATTTACATTCACTCGTTAACATAAATATCTAATCATCCAGTTGTGTAGCAGCATTCATGCATGTAGACATCAGAAATAGATAGAAAGGTGATTTAAGTGACTTTGAATGTCTGCTCTAAGTATTTCAAAACTTCTGATCTACTGGGATTTCCCCACACAGCCATCTGTAAGGTTCTCACTGGAAAACATCCAGTGAGTGATGGGGGAAAAAAACATGTTGATGATGCCAGACATTAGAGGAGAATTGGTCAAGCTACTTCAAGCTTACAGAAAGCTGAAAGTTATGCAAATAACCACTCACAGAAGAGCATCTCTGATAGCACGACATGAAGATCATGGAAGAATGGAGTGATCCTTGCTAATAACAGGTCAGGTTGTTGGTGGTGTAATGGATATTCAGCAGACTAAGCAACCATGTCACAATATTCAGGTTATATCAGATTGTGTTTTTTTAATAATAGAATGAGTTTTACTCAAATGCCTTCCACAGCAGCTGTGATACAAAATGTTGCAAAATTAAGAAAAATGTTTCCAACACCGTGTTAAATCTCTGCCACAAAGAATTAAGACTGGCAAAAGGGAGGCCAACCCAATACTAGCAATGTGTACCTAATAAAGTAAACATTGCACATCCCCATTTTTTAAATAAACAGTGTATTAGGAATTGTGAGGGTGTTAGTGTGATATTTACTGTGGGTTATAAGTAAAACATGATAAATTAATTTGGGAAGGTTAATAAATGTAAGAAGCTAATTTCATGCAACATTTTGCAGTTTTGCTTCTCCAAGAACACAATATTTTGGCTCAATAAATACAAAAGTATATTTCACTTGAATGCCAAGCCATTAAAGAGAAAATTTGATAACTGTGCATCATCTTCATTTTAGGAACATTAAAAATAAAATATATATGATAAACTTATGATAAATACACAAAAATACACGAAATGATAAAAAATAATAATAAATATTTTACTGGAGATAAACAGCTAATCAAACTTCACTTCAAAGTACCTTTTTAAAAGAAATATTGTATGGAAGTGCTTTTTCACCAACAGACACTTCCACACTCATTTCTTCTGCACTTGAGCGTAGATACACTCTGGGCCATCAGCTGTCTGTGATGGCCTGTCTCTGCTTTGAGTCTTGCACACTTTGACCTGTGAATACACCAAATCCTGCTGCTGTGTGCTCTCCTGCAATCGGTCTAAAGAAGGTCCGGGTCTCTGCTTGGAGAAGTCAATCTCTCCATAATGGATGTCTTCATTTTCTGCTGTTCTGGCTGCTTCTTGGAGAGACAGACTCTGAAATCAAACACACCAAACTTGAGATGTAATGAAGAACTGGGAGAAAACTCTGTTTGACTCAATCAGTGATATAATTTGATACCTTCAGAGTAGCAACTTGATGCTTTGAAAGCAAGTAAAACACAAAAAACAGGACGTTTAATCGCATTTCATGTGAGTGAGGAATCTGCTCCATCTCACCCCATTAGAGCACTTTGTCCTCAGACTGCTGGTTTACTTACTGGGAGGCAGAGTATTCAGCTTTCAGGCCACTCTTCTGTGGAACCAGCTTCCAGTTTGGATGCAGGAGACACACACCCTCTCTACTTTTCTAAGATTTTTAAGATAAGATTTTCTTTTTAATAAAGCCTATAGTTAGGACTGGATCAGTGACCCTGAATCCTCCCTTATTACACTGCAGTTGGTATAGTCTGCTGGATGATTCCCATTATGTTGCTTTTTCACTCACTGTGCGTTTATATGCCACTCTCCATTTAATTATGTTTAATCTCTGGCTCTCTTCCACAGGGTGTCTTTGTCGTGTCTTCCTCCCCTCAACCCAACCAGGTGCAGCAGATGGTGGCCCCTCCCTGAGCCTGGTTCTGCTGGAAGTTTCTTCTGGTTTAAAGGGAGTTTTTCCTTCCTGCTGTCACCAAGTGCTTGCTCATAGGGCCTCATATGATTGTTGGGGTTTTTTGTCTGTTATTGTAGGGTCTTTACCTTACACTATAAAGCTCTTCATGAAGCTGGCTTGGCGTTATATAAAAAAAATTAAACTGAATTGAAAAGACTGCAGTCACTATTGTGCAATCATGTTAAAACCACAATAAAGTTCAGTTTTCCCACCTGTGTCTGATCGGAAGCTCCATGTTTGACTGACTTCAGCCGCCTAAAAGGAACGAGACAACTTTTAGCTTAACTGTAGAAGTAAAAGGGGGGAAAAACAAATATATATATATATATATATGATAGATATATCTAGATATAGATATATCTAGATATATCTATATATCTATATCTATATATATATAAAAATAGTATAGTAAAATTACTTTCCTGAAACGTTCAAGTATGATTGACTCAACCCTGAAGTTTCTTCAGTGCACAAACAATTATCTGACTCATTAACGGACTCATGTTGTGCTATGTTGCCACCTTGTGGCCACCAGCAGGAATGACACAACCCTGAGTAGCTGTCCAACTTTACGTTTGATTTTGATGTCATGTTCACTTAAAATCTACTTCTGCGACCATATAAATGTAAAATGCACACCAAAACATCCTAATTTTGTCTAAGACATTCACCCAAAATGTAACAATTTACAGTATTTAGGCAAAGTATAAGACAATGTTGTAAAATACCTAATACAAACAAATAAACAAAGTGATGAACAAGCTACTCACAATGCTAAAAAAAATTATTAAAATAGGTTAAGAAACAGACACTTACCAAATGATGAAAACCAAACAAATAAGTGTGATGATCCCAAGGATCCCTCCAACAGCAGCCCACCACGTATCAGTTCCTAAAGAAACACATGTTGAGTCTTTCTGCTCGGTATACTCAGTGTTCATTCATATATGTCCAGCCTCCTTATTTTACTTTCCCCTGCTGTTTGCACTTGTACTTTGTGAAGATGTTCAACCGTGATGAACAGCTGACTACCTACATTTTTCTGAAAAGATTTATCCCATTCCTGATTATTTTGATCAATCTGTTATGACTAAAGTTAAACACAATGTTTGGAATTGAGCCTTTTAATCTATCATTCTACATTTACCTGAAATATTAAGATGAATCTCTCCTGATGTCTGATTACCCAGATCATTAGTGGCCACACAGTAATAAACTTCTCCATCTGTTACATTGAAGCTGTAAATCTCTCCTTCAGATACTTTCACAGCTCCATCTCTGCTCTTCTTGAACCAGGTGAAGCTGCTGACTGGAGGTTTGGCTCTGCTGGAGCAGGTCAGGTTCACCCAGCCGCCTGCTAACACCAAACCTGATGGACTGATGGATGCTGAGGTGTCTTTAGGAGAATCTGGAGAAAAAGATTAGCACATATCCCCATTATTCATTATAAACAGAATGATAAATAATGGGGATCCCATCAATCATGATATGTTGACAGGATCCAACAACAAACTCTGATTGTCTTACATGAAACATTGAGAGTTTCTTCTGTCTCTGCTGTCTTGGTGTCTTTTCCTTGGTTCACAGGATATCTGGCAGAGCAGCTGATCTTCTTTCATCATGTGTGTCTGACAGAGTGATGTTCTGCTGGATTTTAGTTGTAAAGCTTCCATCTGTGTTTTTCTCTGTTTTGTTGTGAGAGTCTTGTTGGAGATTCCAGGTGAGTTGAGGAGGGGAGTGTGGACAGGGAGTGAGAGCTGAGCAGGTTATAGTGACAGACTCCTTCTCCTTCAGATCACCTGAGATTGTAATACTGGGCCTCCAAGGAGAATCTGTGGTTTCAAATCACAAACATATTAGAAATGAAGAGCACACTACACTTTATACATGTTTAAATCTTCAAACTTCATCCTGTGATCTCGTTATCCAAAATTCATAGATAATTTTAGAAATCAGATCCTGAGCAGAGCAAACATTATAAATAAGGAAATATAAACACCATTCAGGCTATTAAGACAATAATTGTGACTGTAATATAGTATAACCTCAACAGACATAGACAGAGAAAAAAAATCTAACAATCAAGAACAAAACTACAAAATTATTGTTTGCTTTAACTATGAAAAAGCAAGAATTCGTTACCTCTGACTGTTATTTGAAGAGGATCACAAGAAGCTGTCGCCTTGAATGGTTCACTCTCTACTCTGAAGAAGTATGTGTCTGTGTAGTTTGTGGTTAAATTAGAAAACAGAGTGGTGCAGTCACTCTGACTCAGGTTCCCAGTAATACTCATTGGATAGGTGTTAACTGCTCCACTACTGTTGAAGATCACATTGTTTTGATTACTGCCAAATTGGGATTGATTTTTAATCCACACTCCAAAGGTTTTTCTTGTGCTGATAAATGTCTGTTCGTCTTTGGGTCTGAAGCTACATGGGATTTGCAAACAAGATCCACTCAGTGCTTCCAGCTTCTTTGATGCAGTTATGGAGAGTGCTGCTTGTTTTGTACAGTCTGCCAAAGCACCTGTAAATACATTTTATGGATTAAGTTATTCACACATTAATACTGTACTGTAGTCCCACCAAGATTTAAAACATAATCTTTGATTAAATGATTCAATTACATTGATTTTTGTATCTGTGTGTTTATTACACAATCACAGGTTTTAACAGAGCTCATCTAGAGGTGAATTAGACATAAAGGGTTACTGATTATTTCTTTTTCTTTTGTCATGATTCAGTTTTTAAATTAGACATTAAAAGTGTAGTTGATTTAATATACTTTTTTTCTTTTTTCTTAAGCTGTAGGTGTTACAAGCTGTAGCTTCAGCCACTTCTTCTTCTGTAATCATTTAAATTCTTGTTTTGTAAACAAACCAAAGAGAAATTACCAATTAATGAATTTCAATTTCAAGTTAGGACAATAACAGTTGGAAAAAGTAGCTGCAGGGTCACTTTTTCTTCCAAATAAAATTCACATTTTAAATGATTTCAATATAAGTGAACAAACGGCTCACCTGAAACAAAGAGGAGAACCGATAACATGCCGACTGTCACCATGTTCACAAACTCCTTCCCTGCATTTTAACACACAAACACAAAGACATCTGTTTATCTAATCATTCCACACATGAAGTTTTAAAACAGCCCCGACAAAGTTGTTTCACAGAGAACTTCCCCTATTTAACAACATTTTTTTTTCTTAGCAGTGATCTCTCTGAATCTATAATCACACAGTTCATTTAAAACAACAACACAACTAAGTAAAATTTAATACATATTACATTTAAAATTACTTAATGCGTCTTTCATTTAAGTTAAAGAATAAATAATTATTAGTTTTAGAGAGTAACAGTGAAATGTTTCCTTACCAAGTGAACGAGTGATTTCACAACGAAATGAGGGGGTTTTAGCACAGTTACAGTGAACCATGTAGCCTGACTGCTGTTAAAAAGAAGGAAGTTCAGAAGGAGAACATGCTCTTTAAGAAAGCGTCCTAAGGCCAGCCTGCTTGGTTGCAAAGCTGCTACGGGCATGGCATCACATGATGCTCTGACCGAAGCAGGAAAATAGTCACTTATCTGTCCTTCCTGTTAATATCCTCTGATAAAGAAAGTCAAAGATTACAACATCGTTAAAGTCTCAAAGTACTTACAAACCATCAAAGAGCTTCTTTACTAACTTGAATTATTCTAAGGTTTTGTGCTTTTATATTATATATTTAATAACATGAATGAAATTATATCTGTCATGTTTCACTAAGAGTGGATTCAAAGGGGCAAACCAACTCAGTCGTACAAACACGTGAAAAAGTTGATTTATGGTGAATTAAAGAAGAAAAATGGAAACACTTGGTGAGCAGGTGGAACGGGAAGGACCTGAGGAGAAAGGAAGAGGACAAAGACCAGTGATAAGCGCACACACAGTAACGTTAGATTAATGGGAGCAGGCGGCTGGACGTTTGGGAAAGGTGCAGGAAGGTGATGAGGAGAAATCCAGGTAAGCAGGTGAAGCACCGGCGTGAAGGTCCGAAGTGAGGAATCCGTGCCTAACGCTGTTCTCCAGGGGGCAAACGGAGTAAACAGACGAGCGATCTTAGTAGGAGTAGCTCTGCAGAGGGATGAGGAGAAGACGAAGATTACAGCTGGAGATTCCCAGAATGAGCCCATTACCACAGAGCTGAAGCACAGCTGGCACACCGCTGTTCATCACCAGCTTGACGATGCCAAACACCACAAGCTGAACACCCCGAGAACTGCGGCCACACCCACTCACCCACCTAAAGAAAACAGGAAAAGCAAACCCCACCCATCTCGGATCCTTGCAATATCAACAGTAATTATACACACAAGTATTCTGAATATGTATGGGCACAAATGATTAAAACTGGTTATAACTGAAAGCTTTAATCTCAACCTCCAGTTTAGGGATGGGTACCGGTATCCGGTGCCATTATGGCACCAGTTCTGGCATAAACGGTAGTAACCAGACAGTAACCAGACCGAAAAGCAGCGCACATTTCGGTACTTTATTTTTTTTCCTGAGCATAAGAGTTATAAGTTATAAGATACAATCCAAGTCGTAACATTGCTGTATGGAGCTGCAGATTTGGTTGCAGGTTAACATAGCTGGACTGGCCATCAGGCATACCGGTAGTGATGTGCGGATCGATATTGAAATATCGACTCCTCCAATACCAGTTATTTATGTTCTAGAATCGATTCTCACATTAAAATATCGACATTTAAGTAATTTAGGGTAAATTTGTAGTTTATCATTAACAGGAACACAGTGGAAAGAAACTATATCATTCAGATTGTCTACATTGGAAGGAACTACTTCCTCTTCCGCCTTTCATAGTCATGTGCAAAATACAGCTGTATAAATGTGTCGCAGCACTTTGGCGTGCGCACTCACAGCAATGGCTGAGCGTAAATGGAGTCATGTGCGGAAGTATTTTACCTCCACAAACAGCCGAGATGTGGTTTGCGATACATGTGGTTAAAAAGTGAGGTGTTGTGGCAACAACACTAACCTCGTCAAACACTTCAGAGTAAATCATATCACAGAATATAACGAGCGTATGTTAAGGGGGAACTGAAGAGGAGGAGTGGACAGGGACAGGTGCTGCTAGGGGGAGATAGACGTCTCTCATGGAGTCCTTTAGTGCTGCAGGCAGGCAACATTTTATTTCTATATGATGAATTCTGCATTATTAAGTGATAAGAATAAGTAATCTCATGTCCTGTAATCATGATGAAGCTACAATAAAAGATACAATAAATAAAATACGTTATTGTACAAAGTATCGGTATCAGATCAGTATCGTCGATAACACCCTGAATTTTACTTGGTATCAGATCGGAAAGGAAATCAGTGGTATCGCACATCAAATCCTACATCCCAAGCATTTGCCCAGTGGGCTGATGACTTTTTTTTTTTTTTGTAACGGCATGAACAATGAGAGGTGGTGGATTGGCCAGAAGCTGGCAGATGTGTAAAAATAACTCAGTTGTTTGGTGGTGGCTATGGCGGAGCTTCCACAAAGGCCAGCAGGTGGATGAGAGAAAGGGGAGGCAGGAGGAGGAGAGACCCGAGGTGGCCGCCGGTCCGAGTGTCAGGTGAACTGAACTACAGGTGAGAACTTATGTCCTGCAGTCTATCTGGGTCAGATATAAACCAGGTTTAGGTGGAGTTTATTTTCGTTGTGCTGACTTTTTACCGTCAGTTACAATAACTCGTACTGTGTACTAGCTAGCATGACGGAGTTTATTTATAGCTGGGATGGTGAACTTTATTTTATTCATAAGGTTAGTTAGTAGAGTTGCCAACGGCTCCTTAAAAAATTTAATGGTCCCTCATTCAGAGAAAATATTACCTGTTTCGTGTTGAGCTGAGAAGGGACGCAGTTTGTCCCGTACTTTAGCTAGAATGGAAAAAGACACAAAGCTGGATTTACTCTGGGAGAGGGGGGCACAAAGAAATAGTTTTCTTTCTTATTCTCATTTAAAATATTTAGCTTTTATTAAATAATTATCTGAATCTTGCGAACAAAGTTTTTATCTGACTTAAAATGCATAGAAATCATACATATACCAACAAGACAGTGTGCATCACTGTCACAACAGCGTTTGTTTTCATTCAAAAGCTTTATGGCTTTAATACCTGGTGGGCCGGTCTCTAGTCAAAATGCCCGGGCCGATTTTTTTTGTCCCAGTCCAGCCCTGCAGGTTAATACTGGCAGTGTCACCATGCCAGCTGACTGTATTTCATCATCAGCGAGTGTTGTTCTTTATACATCAATATTACCAAAGTTTATCATAAGGCAGCATAGAAAGTATTTACTTGCTTTCAGGTTTCATTCAAATGTTAGTCTTTTCATTTGTTTCCCCACTTTTTTCCTGTTTCAAAATCAAACACCAGTTTGTGAGAAGATTATCTTCTTTTTTTAATAGGCAGATAAAGTTTTGCATTGGCATTGGCTAATTTGCCAATTGTATGTTAGAAATGTTCGTATTTTAATATTCAAAAATGTTTTTGCCCAAAACATATATGCATTATATGTCAGTAAAAATACTAACAGTTGGTAGAATTTTTTTTTAACATCATCTGCCAATTATATCTGCCACCCTTTTCCAAATCTGTGCCCCTACCTGGCCCCCCCCAACAAAAATTTTCTAGACACGCCACTGCGCAAACCGAGTGCTGGTGGGTTGCCTGTTATCTGACCTGGAGCAACATCCCCCAAAAACCCGAAGAGGAGAGTCCTGGCCCCTAGCCCTGCCAGTGTAGCAGAAATGATGACGGATGATGATGGCAGCAGCAGCCATTCTTCTCTGAGTGAGTGGCTTAATGTTGTTCGTGCGTAATTTACGTTGAGTAGGCTAACCACGTTATTACATTAATGCACGTAAGATGAACTAGCACCTAGCAACTAGGTTTTTGGACAAAGTTTGTGTTTTTCTTTCCATTGTTTAAGCACTGCTTCCAGCCAAGAGTGATACCATATATGCCCCATAGCTGCAGAAAAGGCTAACATTGTTATATTTTTACAAAAAAAACAGCTAAACATGAGAGGTTTTAGGACAAAGTTTGTGTTTTCTATTCTTTAAGCACCAGTTTGAGCACCGTTTAAGCACCTGCACCGTTTCAAAAGTACCGGTTTGGCACCGGTATCCGATAAAACCTAAACGATACCCATCCCTACTCCAGTTTCCTCTCTTTAAAACTACATGTTGTGAAACACATGCATCCAGTTCACTCACAAAGTGGACCTTTAAAGAGGAAAAAAAGGTTTCAGCAATCAGTCGAAAATCATGAAATCAATAAAGATTGTTTTTATTTTTGAAAGATGACATGGACAAACACAAAGCAGAACAAACACACGACAACCAAAATCATCCAGGTCACAGTCTTTATCCATAAGTTTGCTAATGTCCGGAATTTACTTAATTCATCATTGGTACTATGAAGGTGATAATGTTTCTCTGTTGCTATTGTTAAAGCTATAGTAATGAATCTTTTTCTAAATATATATAATTGGCTAGATCAGTTGTTTTCATCAGTGCTTTTGTTTATTATATGAATTTGTCTTTAAGAGTTTCAAGTGTTACATGAAACTCTTAAAGTGTATTCTGTGGTTTTGTGGATGAATCAAACTGATCATGATGGTAGAAAAAACAAGTGCATTTACACATCAGTGATATGCTTTTTTTGGGAATTAGGATTCTGCCACCCAGTATTGGGTAATATATATTTCTTTAGCTTTTAAATGCTGCACTGTGGCACTTTTCAAAACCAGCAACAACTGCCTTTCTATCATGTGGCTGCTCGGTATGCTGTGTGCTCTACATTTGGTGAGGACACTAGTATTTACACCTTTCTTCTGTACTACCATTAAAACAACAGAGAATTTTAGAAACTTGTACAAGCTTTCGTTTCTTGCTAACCGTGGCAGTAAATGCAGGGATGTTTTAAGTTTTTACTTCCTTAGGTTATACTTCCTCATGAGACTTGCAGACACTTTAGTTGTTAGACTATAAGCTCTGCTTATCTTTCTGCCTCTGGTTTGTTGGGACGTCTCGATCTAAACCAGCTGAAAGAAAAAGGTGGAAACCAGTTAGAAAGGAGGAAAGCTTCTCAATTGATTTTGGTTACATCATAATTAATGCTGTAACTCATGTAAATACATTTGAAATGCCTCACCACTCAAAGATGACCAGTGTGCTGACAAGTATTATGATTCCCACAGTCTTCATTACAGTCATTTTCCCCCAGTGTTCATCACCTGCAATGCGACAGCACAGTCAACTTCTTGATGAAAAATGACTCCTCACAAATGCAATTCCTGTGTTTACCTTCAAACAGCAGCTGACTGCCTGCTGATATCTGGATGCCCAGATGATTCCCGCAGCTGCAGTAAAACAATTTGTCTCGATCGAGTTTGGTCACCTCAAAGCTGTAAACCTTTGTGTCAGCTTTGATCATCTCCAGTTTATCACCACTGGTCATGAACCAGACATAGCTGTCAACAGGAGGGTTTGCCTGGCAGGAACACGTTAGAGTCACCATGCTGCCCACTGATACAGGACCAGTGGGACTGATCAGCCTGGGAGGGTCTGGAAGAGATTTTGGAGTGAATAAAGGTGCACAAAGAGAGAAGAGGCTCTTTATAAAGGTTTTCTCTAAAAGATAAGGCCTTCATGTCTTACATGAAACATTGAGAGTTTCTTCTGTCTCTGCTGTCTTGGTGTCTTTTCCTTGGTTCACAGGATATCTGGCAGAGCAGCTGATCTTCTTTCCATCATGTGTGTCTGACAGAGTGATGTTCTGCTGGATTTTAGTTGTAAAGCTTCCATCTGTGTTTTTCTCTGTTTTGTTGTGAGAGTCTTGTTGGAGATTCCAGGTGAGTTGAGGAGGGGAGTGTGGACAGGGAGTGAGAGCTGAGCAGGTTATAGTGACAGACTCCTTCTCCTTCAGATCACCTGAGATTGTAATATTGGGCCTCCAAGGAGAATCTGTGGTTTCACAACAGACACATCAAATTAATACAGGTATTATTTGGATTTTAGTACACAAGGCTGATAACTATTCAAATACAGTTGTGTACTTACAAGTGTGTAGTTTTTAAGCTTTGCGCTTTGAGGACTCATTGGCATAGAGGTGTAATCATTACACCTCTTTACATTATTTAATAATAATACATACTTGGGAACAATAATGTCTCAAAAAATAGCATTGTGCTCAATGGAAAAATAAACCAATTCTGATAAATTTGAGGAAAAATACTTTAAAGCTACTCAGTGATGGTGGTTCAGTTCACGCCACTCTTTGAACTCACCCTGTAAATCTTTGTGATTGGATCTTCAGCAGTGATGATGTTATTGTGCTGACAAAAACTACGTTTTACTCAAGTACTCAAACCACCTTCATTTTCCTGTGGATTTTTTGAAAATACAAACCTATCAATGAGGATCGCCATCTGCATTGATACATCTTATACGCCTAGAATTGAAGCAAATAAGTACTTGTGCTCAGTCCCTGTGAAAACAATTTAGGCACACTAAAGTAATCCGATTGGTCCCAGATGACAGAGTTTTGCATTTCATATTAAATCTACTCTTAAATATATAATCGAGCTTCATTATTGCACCTCACATGCTCTGGAGAAAGTTCTGTGCTGAAACACATGAGTACATTTCTGCTGTCAGTTGTTGACGCTGGAATACAGTCACACCACCACAGTTGTTACTTTTAAACTGCAACCTCTTTTCTACAACTGAGATTTGATGATTATAACATTTCTGGGCTCATTTTAGGGCTGTAAAATGTGGATCATATTTCTTTCCAGCCAATCATGCACATTGGGACAGGGTACAACAAACACAAACACTCTTTGTGAAGTCGAGGTGGTGTCATCTAAATAAATAGACATATGTTCTGAATTTCCACATTTATATCTAGTTCTTTTCTTGGTTATGACTCCAGCACAGCATTTTCCCTCTCTCTACTCTAACTTTCAGCCCTGTGATTTATGATGATGATTTAAAGTTTTCTATAACAATATAAATAATATAATTTGTTATTTATTATAAACTATCTTACCTCTAACTGTAATTTGAAGATGATCACAGTAAGCTGTCGCCTTGAATGGTTCACTCTCTACTCTGAAGAAGTATGTGTCTGTGTACTTGGTGGATAAATCAGAAAACAGAGTGGTGCAGTCTCTCTGACTCAGGTTCCCAGTAATTCTCATTGGATAGATGCTAACTGCTCCACTACTGTTGAAGATCACATTGTTTGGATCTATTAAAAGTCTACTGTCACTTTTAATCCACACTCCAGCAACTGCTCTTCTCCCATTAAAAGCCTTTTCTGGTTTAGCTCTAAAGTTACATGGGATTTGGAGACAAGATCCACTCAGTGCTTCCATCTGCTCTGGTGTAGTGACGAGTAAAGCTGAATCCTCAGGACAAGCAGCCAGAGCGCCTGTGAAATTAGGAATTTAGTGTCTAGATTAAAATAATGTGGAAAATATTAGCATGCATGCAGATGTTCAAATGTTGGAGTAATGTCTCTGAAATAAAAACAACTCACCTGAAAGAATGAGGATACTCAGTAACATGTTGGTTCTCAACATGTTCACACACAGTGCTGCCATGACACTCATCATCTGACGTTGCAAACACAACTCAGTCAACAGGTCGACAAATTCCTAGATTTACATATTTTATACATAGTGATATATTCAGGCATTTATATTTATCCACAGGATGAATATCATTGTCACATATAATATGATAATGTGTAAAATCTACTTACCCTGAAAGTCAAACCAACAAGGATCTCTTTTTTGGCTTAAAATGATAAGAAGTAAAAGTATCATACACGCACTTATACACACTCCACCTATCAAAAAGAGAAACAATAAGGTCTTGTAATATTTCTGCAAATGTGTAGCAACTTTGGGATTTCAGCTGCCAAAGGGAAATAATGAAAGAACGAATTTCCCTTTGTAAAATAAAAACCCATTTTGGGACTCAGTATGATTACCTGAAAGAATGTAATTCTGCATTAAAGCAATCAAAAAATCACAAAGCAGTCTTATAAGCTGTGCCTTCTTTATGTAGGGCACAATACATACATTAAAAAAAAAAAACTTTGTTTAAGCTGCACACCAACATAAGCAACCAGTGCATTATTAGCTAACCAGACAATTTCATCTTCCTGTCCTCGTGGTTTTCATTGTTTGTCATACAGTCACTGTGTCACCACAGTCAGTTTCTGCGTTGTTCTGATAAGAGCACAGCTACAAGTGCTAGAAATATCTTGCAATATGTCAACTCGTGTTTTTAGTCATTTATTTATGTTTCTTCTTTAAAATCAGTTCCAAAGATGCACAGTTTTTGCAGCTACATGTTAGCCTGATTGGTCAGTCTACATCACGCATGCCCTGAGATGAAGATCCATTTCATCTCATTAAAGAATGTTTTTTAGTGTCTCATTATGAAAGTCTGTGTAAAAATAAATGGTGAGGCCTTGTTTGGAGCAACAACACCAAATTATTTTTTAAAACTGTAGGAATCTAGGATACTAATACACACATGCCCTTTCTCTGTGGGCTGGAGAATAAAGGTGGATTTCTGTGCCTAGACTTCAAAATCAACTTGCAGCTGATCCCACAAATGTGGAGCAGTGACTGCATAAGCTCTGATATCTTTTAGTTTGAGGCGTGACCCCAGGACATGTAAAGAATGCAAATGAATGAGACTGGTGCTATGCAGATGGGTCCTGACTATCAAGAGCCTTAGAAACACTAAATACAATCTTAAACTGACTTCTAAAATGGAGAGCAGTGAGGCCAGGGCTGGAATGGTATTTATATTTTTTTGGAGTCAATTGACAGTGTTGCTGCTGAATTTCAAACTATCTCCAACGATGTCAAAAGAGATTGGAGGAGACTTGGGAGTTACAGTTATCCAGATGCAATAAAGTTTTGGACTTTTCTCTATCTTTAGCTATCTTCAACAACAGAACAGATTTGTCTGTCAAAGGAAAGTTTAGAGTCAAGAATAACACATGTGTGTCTTGAACAGCAGCTGTGGGTGCAAATTGTGTTGTTGCTGTAGTTATGCTGCTCAGGCAGTGTACAGGCTGCAGCCTTGGACTTAACTTTGAGTTCACAATCAGTTCCTGTGTAAGACGGTAGTTATAAATTTAAGGAAGCTGATGTCAAAGACTGTTGGGAACTTGTGCAACACTTATTACTGCTAAGGAAATGAGAGCTTCTGACATCATGGGTACACTTTTCTTCACAGCATTGCAGCTTTTTATAGATTTATTGAATAAATGTTTTTGAAATCATATTTTCTTTTAAGCATTTTTCTATGTGTACCACCTTATTAATTAGTATTGTTTTGAAGATGATCAAATGTTTACTTGTCTGTGTGTCAAAAAAGTCAGTCGTGTTTGCAGGGTTTTCTTTTTTCACCGCAATAACAAGCCATGAAATTTTGTCCATAATATTTAAGATGATAAAACTTCATTAACTGTAAAATTGAATCTGCTGCATGAAACGACATATTGGCAGTGTAGTATACAAGCTTCATCTCACTGTGGCTCAGATGGCCACAAAATGAAATCTCACTTTTTCTTATCTGCCATTTCATCAAGCTCAAACAAACCATTAAACCCTGCAGGGTTAAGCACAAAGGAAGTGGTACTGTTTGACACACATTTTAGTTGTCATGCCATGACTGTGGGATTCTCAGGAGGAACTTGCAGCACACGCATTGTGTGTTTCTTGCTGTAATGTTGTTCTCCTTTTAACATTCTGTTTGTTTTATGTGAATTTACGCATTCTTTAACCTAATATATAAATATATAAGATTTCCTGTCAACACATGTGTGTGCAAGTGCAATCAACCCTTTTCTATTTAGAGCAGGAACCCAAATGCCCTGCAGAGAAATTGCACTCAGCATGGTGTGGATGCCCTGATGTATAGTTTTTACACATGATAAGTATTTCAGCTGTAGGCATGAAGCAAGGCTTTATGCATATATGCATAGAAATAGAGTATACAGTATAAGGCAAAAACAGACTTTGTACAATTCTAAGGAGCTTGAAAGTCAATATTTGTTATGATCACTGTTAATCCTGAACTTAGGATTGTGTAATACTGCAAATTTCAATATTGATCTGATACCAAGCAGAGGTCCAGTATTGCCAATACCATTACTTTTAACTTATAAAGACATCTTATGTGTGTCATGATTTCTGAAATAAATCGTCATCAATTTGCCAAATTCTGGACACATTTTAATCACCACTAAATCACTGAGAACTACATAATATTTCACAATAAAACTAACCTTTCTTGCTTTTTTAAGAGTCCTGGAATGTAAATATGCACTTTGGGACGGCTGCAGTGGTTTTAAAGTGTTATATAACATAAATTGACCAGCCAAGCAACACAAAAAGCAGGGATAGCGCAGTAGGGTAGAGTGGTCGCCCCATAATCGGAAGGTCGGGGGTTAGAATCCACTGAACGGCTACCCATGTTAGGGTGTCTGGGCCGTTGACCCAGTGTTTTGTCTTTTATTGGTTCTTTGATTTTGTTCATTTCATTATTCTAGCTTTGCCTTATGGGTTATAGGTTTAATCTTAGTTTAGGTTTCCTGTGTGGGTTTTGTTAGTGTTCTGGTGTTCTGTTCTGTTCTATAGTCGCTGTATCCCTGTGTCAAGTCTGCGCCTCTGTGTTGTGTTTCCTGTTTTACTTTGAAGGTCCATGTTAATGTATCTGGTTTTGCTGATTTGCCCCAGCTGTGTTTCCCTCCTGTTACCCATTCCCTGATTGCTCCCTCTGTGTATTTAAGCCCTGTGTTTCTCTGTGTCTGTGCTGTGTGTTCTGTCTGTCTGCCTGAGTTTATTTTTGGATTCTCAGTTTTGTAACTTTTAGTTCAGCATTAAAGCTGTTTCGAGTTCACGTTTTGCCTCCGAGTGTCTGCACTTTGGGTCCACCATTCCTGCCTGCACACAGCCCTCACATGACAACCCTGAGGTATCCCTGAGCAAGGTACCGTCCCTACACACTGCTCCCTGGTGCGCCTGCTTAGTGGCTGCCCACTGCTTCACTGAGTGAATGGGTCAAATGCAGAGGAGTAATTTCCCCATGGGGATCAGTATTATTATTAAGAAGTTCAGAAATTGTTCATGTTTGAGGAATGTTTTTTCATTTCCAATAAAACAAAGCTTTACAGCTCTTCTCAGTGTCTCCGAGTCACATAACTGCAGCACAACTAAACATAGCAGTGCAATATTGATATTTGGATCAATCGGCCCATCAGTACAGCAGCTTTCCTGACATTTCTTTAAGTAGTCTTTAGGAATAGTTCTCCAGGCTTCTTCAAGCACATTTGAAGCTCTTCTTTGGATGTTGGCTGCCTTTTGTTTTTGTTCTCTGTCCAATTGATCCCACAGTTATGTTGAACTTCAGAGAGGCCAATTGAAGCAATTTAAGTTAAAAAAAGAAATCATGGAATATATTTCTCCATGACAACAACATCTTCCACTCCATGCAGGAGACTCTGAAGGCACTGAGCAGCTCCTTCAGGGGCAGGCTGCAGCACCCACGATGTGGGACAGAGCGATGCCACAGGACTTTCCTTCTAACTGCTGTCAGACTCCACAACAAAGACTTTGCAGATGACCACACACACGGACAAACACAATTCCAATACAATATGCCTTTGCTTAGTCTCTCTTATGTGCAATATTACTGAGTGCAATTTTTCTGATGCCATGCAATTTTTGGGTGAAGCTATTACTGCTTGGTCAGAATGTGTGTGTGTGTGTGTGTGTGTGTGTGTGTGTGTGTGTGTGTGTGTGTGTGTGTGTGTGTGTCTACAATGTTCTCGTTTTATTTACACATCCACTCTGTGTATATATATACACACACACACACACGCTCGCTGTGTACATGTATACAACTTGGCCAAGTCTACATTTAGTCTTACTTTAAGTTTCCATACATACATTTATATTCTTAAAATACAGATGTCCATATTTATATTCCATTTTACATGGTACATTCTTTAGACTGTACATTTGAACATTTTATTTTCCACTGCCTGTGACAAAGTATTTTTTTTTAAATTTCATTTAAATTGATTTGATTTTTTGTTTTTTTTCTTAATTTTTGCTGCTCTTAACTTTATACTGTCCACTTTCTGCCATGACCAAGTAGATTTCCCACTTTTGGAACTAATAAAGGTTTATCTTATGTTATCTATAAACCAAAATGTATTCTAAATATTAGACTCATCAAAGTAGATTTTCACCTAATAGCTGTTTGTATCATGGCCATAGAATAACAGTTTTTTGAAAATCACCTTGTTGAAAAGTTTGAAATTAGTTGTTTGTCATGTTGCCTGATGGTTGGATGCAAGGAGTAGACTGAAAGTGAGAGGACAAAAAAAAAAAACCAAACTTTGCAAGACATTAGGGAAGTCTGGAGAACTATTGGCTAGCTCATTGGTAGCAAAATATAAAGATAAGAGGGGAAGTTTCAGACTTTTGCACAGTACTGTTAAAGGGCAACAAATGAGGATCTTTACAAAAAAAAACTTTTTTTTAATTTTTTTATTTCCAACACTTGAAATAAAAATGTCCAACACTCATTAAAATACAGCTAGCTCAGGTTTCGTTAGGTGATACAACAGAAAGTTACAAAAAAAAAAAAAAGTAACAGTAGCAGTTTCCTTTTGTCTTAACTCCAAACATCACTCATCACAATAACATCTCATTAATTTATGGATACATTCAGTCTATTTGGCTTTCTTAAATTTGCCTGGTGTGGCTCCAGTTTTCTGCTTTTTCTTTGCTGATCCTTTAATCTCAGGTTCCTGACAAAGAAAAAAAAAAGCAGTATAGAAAGTGTCAGGACTAAGAAAAGAAATGAGTCTACACCAGCAGTTTCCTGTTTTTATAACGAGATCTAAATTAAATATGTCAGTCAAACACTTCTGCCTGCTTTTTATAGTTACAAGAGGAATAGAAAGAATTTTAAACACAGAAAAACAAACAAACAAAACAGAAAAAAGGAACACACACTCAGTACCATAGTTTTCTGACATGTACCTTTCGCTTGGACGACAGAGACCCAGTGACAGTGAAGAAAGAGTCCAAACGTCCCTGTGTGCTGCCCTGTCTGCTCTTCACAATCTTCTTACAGCCGTTACGGATCCTGTCCTCACTGCACACACATACACAAAATAAATAAAAGCTACTTATCCTATGAGCATGTTCGTTCACATATTTAACAGGCAAAAAAAAAAAAGAAAAAAAAAGTATAAACCTGCAAGATGAACACACTGTACATCAAATATCTTTTTCTAAAGAAGTGGAGGTGTCAGGCAGGAGGAAAAGAGAAGCACAGAGGAGGTTCATAGATGTACAAACCGGATTCCAAAAAGGTTGGGACACTAAACAAATTGTGAATAAGAACTGAATGCAATGATGTGGAGACGGCAAATGTCAATATTTTATTCAGAATAGGACATAAATAGGACATAAAGAACAAAAGTTTAAACTGAGAAAATTTATCATTTTAAAGGAAAAAAATGTTGATTCAAAATTCCACGGTGTCAACAAATCCCAAAAAAAGGTTGGGACAAGTAGCAATAAGAGGCTGGAAAAAGTAAATTTGAGCATAATGAAGAGCTGGAAGACCAATTAACACTAATTAGGTTAATTGGCAACATGATTGGTTATAAAAAGAGCTTCTCAGAGTGGCAGTGTCTCTCAGAAGCCAAGATGGGTAGAGGATCACCAATTCGCACAATGCTGCGCTGAAAGATAGTGGAGCAATATCAGAAAGGTGTTACCCAGCGAAAAATTGCAAAGACTTTGCAGTTATCGTCATCAACTGTGCATAACATCATCCGAAGATTCAGAGAATCTAGAACAATCTCTGTGCGTAAGGGTCAAGGGCGTAAACCCATACTGGATGCCCGTGATCTCCGGGCCCTTAAACGACACTGCACCACAAACAGCAATGCTACTGTAAAGGAAATCACAGAATGGGCTCAGGAATAGTTCCAGAAACCATTGTCAATGAACACAATCCACCGTTGCCAGCTGAAACTCTACAGTGCAAAGAAGAAGCCATTTCTAAGCAAGATCCACAAGCTCAGGCGTTTTCACTGGGCCAGGGATCATTTAAAATGGAGTGTGGCAAAATGGAAGACTGTTCTGTGGTCAGACGAGTCACAATTTGAAGTTCTTTTTGGAAATGTGGGACGCCATGTCATCAGGACCAAAGAGGACAAGGACAACCCAAGTTGTTATCAACGCTCAGTTCAGAAGCCTGCATCTCTGATGGTATGGGGTTGCATGGGTGCGTGTGGCATGGGCAGCTTGCATGTCTGGAAAGGCACCATCAATGCAGAAAAATATATTCAGGTTCTGGAACAACATGCTCCCATCCAGACGTCATCTCTTCCAGGGAAGACCCTGCATTTTTCAACAAGATAATGAGAGGCCACATTCTGCATCAGTCACAACATCATGGCTGCGTAGGAGAAGGATCCGGGTACTGAAATGGCCAGTCTGCAGTCCAGATCTTTCACCTATAGAGAACATTTGGCGCATCATAAAGAGGAAGGTGCGACAAAGAAGGCCCAAGACGATTGAACAGTTAGAGGCCTGTATTAGACAAGAATGGGAGAGCATTCCTATTTCTAAACTTGAGAAACTGGTGTCCTCGGTCCCCAGACGTCTGTTGAGTGTTGTAAGAAGAAGGGGAGATGCCACACAGTGGTGAGGCATCTCACCACTGTGGCCTTGTCCCAACTTTTTTGGGATTTGTTGACACCCTGACATTTTGAATCACCATATTTTTCCCTTAAAATGATAAATTTTCTCAGTTTAAACTTTTGTTCCGTGGTTTATGTTCTATTCTGAATAAAATATTGACAGTTGCCATCTCCACATCATTGCATTCAGTTTTTATTCAGAATTTGTTTGGTGTCCCAACTTTTTTGGAATCCGGTTTGTAGTAAAGGAGGACATGCAGAAGGTTTGTGTGACAGGAGGACGATAGGATTGGATGGAGGCAGATGATCAACCATTGAACGCAAAAGATGCCAGAAACACTTCATGTACAGAGACAACAGTGCCACCTAGTGGTCAAACATTAAACAAAAAGTGTGTGTAGTCAAAGTCACAGCAACAACAGATCATCTCAGTCAAACTAAGTAAATAGGTAAAGCAGAAGATAAGAATGAGTCAATATTTAGTTCACCTGAACTGTTTCTCTTCGCACATGAATTGGATCAGTCCTTCTTCATCCGGCTCGTTCCACTTCAACTCCACTGTAGAACAATCCACCACTTCTGGCTTCAAAAACAAACCCCTGGCTTCTTTGTACAGCCAGTCTTCTGGAGCAGGGTGCTTCTGCATAAAGACAAGCATTGCGCACAAACACAGAATCAGAACCAGCACCTCGCTCAGCTGACCAGCACCTCGTTCAGCTGACCCGCACTACAGACTACAGCAACCTTTAACTTACATTGGAATCAATGTTCTCTAGAATTTCTTCGATGCTGCCGTGCTGTTTGATGAGGTCGATTGCTCTCTTTGGGCCGATCCCCTTGATAGTTCCGCAGTAGTCACAGCCCAACAGAATACACAGGTCAATGAACTGGGATGGAGCACAGAAAGGAGGAAATGTCAAGAAAGACTGAGATTAATGTTGTGTTTAAAGCTCCACAGCACAAACATCTGATAGCCAGGAGAGTACCACCACATATCTTTGAACAAACAGCACAGCATGCTGACACGCACCAAGTGATAGTTGTGTCATCATGAGAGAAGCACGGGAAGTGCTTCAGATTTAAAGAGAAACTTATTTATATAAACCTTTGTAAAAGTCAGGAAAAAAAATTTACCTGTTCATTGGTCAGGCCGATGTCCTGCAGGATGCGATTGAAGTGGAACTCTTGAATAGGAAGTTTCCTGAATACATACAATAATGAACAGCTTATAGTTAATGACTACTATTTATGCTGCTATAGTGGGTATCAAACTACCAAATCCTAAAACCTCGAAACTTGGTTCAAATTTATGAATTTTAAGCGTGAACTTATTCATTTGAACCATCTCATATACACATATATTCATATGGTAAACATAAATCTGATGTAGAATTAAGGCAACAGCTTTAAGTCATTTCCACTCTGCTAATATCTCTGTCAAAGGCGATGCCGGTTCATACTTTGCTTCGCTGGCTGTGAGATGTCTGAGAAGGATGTTTGTCCCAAAGGTCAGCCCGTCCATATCCTCTGTTGCCGTGGCAAACACCTTCCCTCCTTTAACCAGAGCAGCACAGCTGGCCTCAGCTTCACATGGAGCCTTTAAGGAAATGAAAAATAAATAAATAAAATTACATCTAACAGAATGATACACACAATCTGTCTTAATGCAACTACCTCAAACTGCACTGCAGAATCCCAATTCATGTATATTTTTAAGCTTTAGGCATAATTTCATTACATTTCTGTCTTTCTCTGTGATTGACCCCAGCTGGACTGTGTAACTGTAACTTAGTAAGGGTAAGAGGATGAGAAGTCTGTTATATTGTTAAAACACAAATCATTCATGGGAGGGATGTCTCCAAACTGTGTAATAAGTGTGGAAATATTCTTGATGCCACAAAAATGTGTAGAAATAGAAATCTCACCTCAATGTAAGGCACTCCCATCAGGGTCAGGAGCTTCTTACACTCATCATTATGCTGCTTGGTGACTTTAACCAGACGCTTAGTGAACTTGTCAATGTTCTCTTGCTCCCCTGGTTTGAGAGAGAATAAAATCCAATTACAGTATTTTCCGGACTACAAAGCGCACCTGAATATTAGCCGCACGAGCTAAAATCAGGGGAAAATCCTGTTTTGTACATACATTAGTAGCACCTGACTAAAAGCCGCAGGGTTCAAAGCTTGTGCAAAAAGTAGCGGCTTATAGTCCAACAATTACAGTAGACTTTCATGCCTAAAGGAAAACATGTTCACAGACTTTCCCATAATAGTTGTGATATAGTCTGAGTTCAAGTTTGGTTTAAAAACTAGCAACTTCCAACAAACCATGCTGACTCTAAACTCTTTGACCAACAACCCCCCCCCCAAAAGTCTTTACCAATTTCTTGGGCCTGGGCAAGCATCTTCTCAGCTTCGGCTCTCCTCTCCCCTCTTTTCTCAAGCTAGAAGATGAAGACACGATCAGAATGAGAGAGAGCTGTCAGTATGAAACAGAGCATGTAAGGAGTTGCTGACATAAATGAGTGACAGAAATCCACTGCACTGAAAACAAATGTTACCATTTGCAGATGGGTGAGGACCAGAGGAAATCCTTACTCACCTCTGCTGACTTGAGCTGTGGGGGCTTGCCGTCAAACACATACACAGGTTTGATTCCATGTTCCAACATGCGGATGGTGCGGTAGAACATTCCCATTAGGTGGCTTGAAGAAAGGAGTAAAGGCAAAAATCATTCTTGTGTACTCAGACCTGAGCTACAAATCACTAAGTTTCAACAGAGGAACTACTGCATCTGCAAAGGATCTACAATTAGGTCCATCCATCCATCCATTCATCCATTCGCTTCCGCTTATCCTTTTCAGGGTTGCGGGGGGCGCTGGAGCCTATCCCAGCTGTCATAGGGCGAAAGGCGGGGTACACCCTGGACAGGTCGCCAGTCTGTCGCAATTAGGTCTTCTTATTCAATTTTAAATGTTTATTGTTGCAGCAGTACCTTGTTGTCTCTCCATCTTCATTTTGTAGAACGTTACCATCCTGTCGCACAGCAATCAGAAACTGGTAGATGCACATAGAGGCATCAATAGCAATTTTCCTGCCTACAGAAGGTGAAAAGAGGTGCTTGTTCAACAATGACATAAAGAGTTAGCATTCCATCATGCACCATACAGACTGTATGTTGCAACAAACTGAGGGTAGACCGACACTCATGCATCACTTATGTATAAGCAGTGTATTCTGGAACAGTTACCAAAGAAGTTCTTTATGTCTTGCTCTTTAATGGCACCAGGGGCCTGGTCAGCAATTAGCTTGGCAAGTCCGTGTATTCCCATTGTGTCAGAATATCTGAGAACAAGAGAGAGAGTGAAGCTCTTGGATTAACATGCTGTGTCATTTCCATCCCAACTGCATTTCACAAAGGCCCCATCACTGGTGCAGGTCTGCAGAAGCTTGAGAAAACAATGAGGTCACAGTACAAGTTATTTACAAATACGAACCTTTTTTTTTTTTTTTAACGGAGGCTTCGTATCAATTAAAAGACGAGCTCCACGTCATTTGTTATCTCTCAGCAATGTGTGTGCCAGGTTTGTGAATTTACAATGATCTTTAAATCGACGGGTTCATGTAAGCAAACTGGAGAGCAGAAATGTGTCCTGGCTTTGATCTACTAGTGTGTACCAGCTGACCTCAATGAAAATGCCACAGGATGTAGCCATCTATTATCAAAGCTAGCTTTCAGGTTATATAATGTTAACATTTACAACGGACTCACCAATTTAGTAAAACGCCTCAGCTCGTGCAGCTACTCCACGTCCTAGAGCGCGAGGAATTGTGACTGTTTCGCGGGAAATCAAATAGCAGGCATTTTCTATCGATCTATCGAGCGCCGCACTTCCAGGTACTCCTAAAACCCGTGCATCGATAGTGCAGGGTTTATTAATCAGGCCTGAGTTCCGACACGGAAGACCCGCGAAGGCACTGATTGGTTATTTACCGTTGAAGGAAATCCGGTTTATTGGAAAAAGGGGGAAAAATAACACCGTCGAAAGCTGCGAACTCCTACCTTTTAGTTCATAATTTCCCGAGGCGTTAAAGACCGTAAATACTCCACGTTTATTTTACATTGCTTGTGAGTGAAATTTGTCACCGGCTGGGATTAACCGGTAACATTTCAGGTGTATTCTTGTTTCCCCGCCCAATCCGGAAAACTCAGCCGAGTCGTCGTTATTTTTATTTTGTAAGGTGACGTGGAGTCGGAGCTCTTCTTCTTCTTCCACACTGGCCCATGTGTGAATAAAAGTACTCAGTGTACCCGGATATGAAGGTAGTGATATTACGTTTACACAAAGTATCAAGAATTTCCAAGATGCTCGGCTGTAAGGCTGAATCTTCACACTGAGCTCCAGTGTAGCGGAGAAGAGAGCAGCCTACTGGGGCCTGAAGTCCAAGGAAGCCGGCGGACAGACAGATTTTGTTGGATCTGGAGCATCGGGACTGACGACGGAGAGAACGGTAGATCGACTGTGTTGATTTCGTTGTTGTAGTCTTTTTTTTTAGCGAGCATGTGCTTATTTGGAGTAAAACAGTGTTGATGTGGATGAATCGCTTGCTTTACTTAATTTAAGGAGGCCCCCTTTGATTATAAGCATACTGCTGTCCACAGAAACAGGACAGAGCTTGTAGTGTTGCGGACCTTGCTCTTACTGCTTATTACAGTTCTTGTATATACTATTACTTATCTCGCTGTGTGAGGCATTTCTGCCTGTTTCTGCCTGTTTGCTGCTATTATTCATTCAACTGATTTAACTCTTTTGGCTTGAGTCTTTCTAAATACTTTATGGGCTTCTTATGTAGTCCTGTAATTAGTAAAAAGTTCAGATGTGCATAGAGCTGTGACGCTACTCTTTAGTTCGTCACAGGGGACGATCAAAAAGTGATCTGGCTTATGTCAAAGGCATTGCAACTTTACCACTCAGACCAAATTTGCATTGCTGTGAAATTCAACACTAATGCCACATCAGCAATAACTTTAGGTCGCCCTTCTGAAGTTCTCCTTCTATCATTTGCAAAAAAAATGTGAGGATTGTGGTTTTTCAGGAAATGTGGTTGATAGGGAACACATTTGTGTGCTTTGTAGAGTATGCAAATGAAAGGGGAGGTGTGGCATTGTATATAATGCGTCACCATTCCAACACAAACTTAATACATGTTCATATGAAAGTTAAGCATAACATGAACACTAATGTTTGTCTAATATACTTTGAAATTGAAAGCAACTCTGAAACTCTGCACCTGGATGAAAACTTAAGCTCTGAGCAATGTTACTTATTTTTTGCTCTTGTAAACTCCAACATACAGAAATTGACGGTGCTTATTTGATTCCAAACCCTCTTTTGGGCTGATGAAACTGATGAAATGCATTGCAATTCACTGTGGTTACACAGCATCTGTATTTGAGCCAGTTTCATCATTTTCTGCTGTGTTTGTTGAAGCATCGCAGGAATGACGTTGCATAAAATTGTGCAGTTCTACCTCTCTGCGTTAAGATAATTACGTGCCACATTTGAAGTGCACAAAAGTGAGAGACAGGCTAGCTTAAAATGAACCTGAACTGATAAGCTGTCGTGTTTTCAACAGGGGCCATGTGTCGTGGAACAGGACGCCCGTCAGGTGGCTGTCAGAGGATGATGCTGCACTCTGTCTTGATCCTGTTCTTGTTCTTAGGCTGGGCCCTTGGTTACAAGATTGGAGACAATGTGACTCTTTATGTCAACAAAGTGGGCCCTTATCATAACCCCCAGGAGACATATCACTATTACACATTGCCTGTTTGCAGGCCGGAGAAGGTCAGTGTTAGTTCTGTGTCACTGCGTGGTGTTGGTCTGTTGTAACAAAACAGAGGAACTGGAGACATGTCGATGAGAGTGTAATGATAATATCTAAATCTCAGGGCTTACATCTCCAGTTCCTGTGAACATATTTTTATCTCAGAGTCCAAAGAAAAGACTTTACTATGTTATATTTTATCCCTTATCTGTTTGTTTCTACGTGAGGATGTGATATTGAGGTGAAGTGTTACTCCCAACCAAAAAATCTGAAAACACGTATTAATTCATGTTGAGTAAAGAAGTGTCTTTTTATAGAAAGATCATGGCATTTTCTTGTAAAAATGTGATAAAAAATGACATCTTGAAACATAAGAGTAATAATAATAATAATTTTGTGTAACTGATTTGCTGTTAGGAATTCACACATTCCACCAAAACACAAGCTTTTCCTTTAAGTTGATAGTTTATTTAATGGCTCACAGGTTTAAGGGAAAAGTCATTATTGGAAGCTTGATTGTGTTGGTAGCAGTTTAGCCTGCATTTTCAAAGGCCGGAGTAACATTGTATTGATTTTTATTTAGCTGGCAGTTTTAAAATAACTGCTCTCAGAATTATGATCAACTAATCTGGCACTTTTTTAAACATCCTGTATATTAAATGCTAATACTTCTTTCATCAGGTGCATCATAAGTCTCTGAGCCTGGGAGAAGTGCTGGATGGTGACAGAATGGCTGAGTCTTTATATAACATCCGCTTCAAAAAGAATGTGGAGAAAACAATTCTCTGCCAGCTCACTCTTTCAGAAAAACAGGTATTTACACGAGTAAATTTGTAATAGTTAACATGCTTAACATCAGAAAACTGGTTGGTTATAAACTGCAAACACTGAAAGCTTTGACCAGCACCGCTTACAAATGAAACAAAAATGCTATTCTACTCCTCAACTCGAGTTTCCCATACAGAAAACTGAAAAAGGTGACCTCTAGCGGCAACATGGGGTATTAACCCAAAAATGGCTCCTACAACCAAGGTATGCAAAAGAGCATCTCTGGACATATAAAATGACAGTAGAGTGGATGGGCTATAGCACCTGTCAGGACAGCAGAGGCTACAGTTCACACAGGCTCACCAAAGACTGGAGAAATGTTTCCTGGTCTGATGAGTCAGAACTGGCTGACCACCTCCGTATACCATCTTCTGCTTCAAGGAGGTTAACAAACCATGTCACAAAGCTTAAATAAACATGGCATTGACTGTGCTCAAAATCTCTGAAGAATGTTTCCTGGACCTTGTTTAATGGAAATCAAGGCCATTCTCAAAGTGGCCAGAAATTATGTGCAAACGGATTTCCTTTTTAGATCTGCTGTTCTGTAGCAGTTATTTTTTCTTTTCCTGGATAAGATAATAAAACTAAAACTTTTGGGGTTTTTTGCATTTTATGGAAGTCTTTCATCCTGTGTTACCTTGGATACATGTATCCGTATCAGGATCGAATCCCTCTTGATATTTGCTGTTACACCTGTACTTTGTTGTATGCTGAACCTTGGAGTCTGTAAAATAGCAGTTTCACATAATAAACATCTGTACAACTTTAGCACAGCTGTTTCATTATGTGAGGCCACAACCTTGTTCTAATAAAAAAAAAAAGAGGGACAATACATATTAATGAATATTTTAACAAATGTAAATGTGCCAGATTATAGCCCTTGGCTAATTTTCATCTGTAGACTCTGCCAGGTTGATGTTACATACAAGTTAATAGCAACATACAGAGACACTATTTCTAGACCATGTATATCGACAAGGACAAAAAACAGTGATCCCATCATATTAGAACAAACGATGACAACAACTACTGCTTAAAATATGTCATCTGTTAACTGTTGGTGCTTGTTTTTTTTCCTTGGTAGGTGGACGAGCTTCGTGAGGCCATTGAGGAGCTGTACTACTTTGAATTTGTCCTGGACGATATTCCAATTTGGGGTTTTGTAGGATACATAGAGGAGAGTGGTTTCCTGCCTCACAGCCACAAGGTAGAAACTATAGAAATGTTTTATTGATATGCTAAGCTTTTGGTAAACCAAACTAAGCTTCATTCCTCTTACTTCTAAACTCCTGCCTCTTTTCTGTTCTATCAGGTGGGTTTGTGGACTCACCTGGATTTCAACATTGAGTACAACGGCGACTATGTGATCTTCGCCAATGTCTCAGTAAAAGACGTTAAGCCTGTTCCATTAGAGGAGGGGGCAGGTGCAGCAGTGGGGGGCGTCGGAGTAGGAGGAGGCAGCCTGACGGTGACCCATACCTACAGCGTGCACTGGTTTGAATCATCTCTGCCCTATTCCCGGAGAGCCGAGCGTCTCAGAGACTACTCGTTCTTCCCCAAAACACTGGAGATCCACTGGCTGTCCATCATTAACTCACTGGTGCTGGTGGTGCTGCTTCTTGGCTTCGTCATCATCATTCTCATGAGAGTCCTTAAGAATGACTTTGCTAGGTGAGTAAGTGATGCAAAGACAGTGAATAATGCATTGCTTGAATATAAAAGACAAAACAAAATGTCAGGTCTCTTTGTGCCTTTAATGTGGTTTAATAATGGGTTGGCTGAGCACAGAAGGTTGGAGGTGCAATTCCCAGCTGCTTCAGTCTGCCTGCCAAAGAACCCTTGGGCACAATACTGTAGGAGGCCAAAGTGAACCAAGAAAGTCTCTCCCACAGCATCACACCACCACTACCAGCCTGATTTGTTGATATAAGGCATGCTTTCACGTTGTTAACACCAAAATCAAAAGGCCAGACAGTTTTTCTAGTCTTCTCATATCTGACTTTGGTAAGCTGATTGAGATTGTAGCCCCAGTTTCCTGTTCTTGGCTGACAGGAGTAGCACAAGTGAGTTCTGCTGCTTTACGCCCATCTGCTTCAAGGTTGGACATGTTTTTTATTCAGATGCTCTTCCACGTTGGTCGTGACGAGTGGTTATTTGAGATACTGTTGCCTTCCTGCCAGCTCAAAGCAAAGCAATGAGCAGCTTACTGGATATTCTCTTTTTCAGACCATTTTCTGTAAAACCAGGAGATGTGTGTGCAGGAAAATCTGAGGTTTTCCTTTCCTTTATTTTATATCCTTTTATCTGTTGAACACTTTAAGGGCTTTTGTTGTTTTTTCTGTCTCCAAGCTCTCATTTTACTATGTTTAAATAAAAGCTTTAATTTGAAGTTTAGTCCTTAATGTAGTTTCTTTTTGGCCTAAATGTGCAAAATTGTATGCAATTCCTGGACCTGTATTACCTGCAAGACCTGTAAATATAGCAGAGACTTTTCTTGCTCTCGTTTTGGTTCTCCCAGTGATAAAAATACTTTGCTTTCACCTTCAGGTACAATGTGGAAGAGGAGGGTGGCTGCGATGATCTGGACCAAGGAGACAATGGTTGGAAAATCATCCATACTGATGTATTTAGGTTTCCTCCTTTCAAAAGCTTGCTCTGTGCTGTGCTGGGAGTTGGGGCTCAGTTCCTTACCCTTGCCACAGGTGAGTATTGACTCTCAAATTCACAAACACAATGAAACACTGGCCTGTTAAATCCCAGTGAGGTGTCTTGTTTTTTTTATTCCCTTTGAAATGGAGCATTCTGGTTTTCTGAGCACCTCTATCCCATAACAACAGTCTTTGTCCCAAGCATTAGAGTAAAAGGGAAAACCTGAAACTTGTATATACATAAAGGGCCTGTGATAATCACCTAAATATGTCCTTTGTTTGCTTTAGCGATAATCCTCATGGCATTGCTGGGAATGTTCAATGTGCACCGCCATGGCGCCATCAATTCAGCATCCATCGTCCTGTATGCTCTGACCAGCTGTGTGTCAGGCTACGTCTCGTGCAGTTTCTACACACAGATCAACGGCCAGCGCTGGGTGTGGAACATCATCCTCACATCATCTCTCTTCTCCGGTAAGTGAAAATGGAAGCGACCCGGCATTTAAAAGCACATGTTCACGTGTCAGTTTCTCATCAAAGGCTGTGCGGTTGGTGTGCGTGTTTTTCGGCCTCCTAGCAACACTTTTGAAATGCGAAACAGTTATCTGCCGCACTCAAACCTCGTGTTGACCATTTACAAAGGAGCTGGCAGGTTAAAGATTAAAGACTTAATGTCTGATTTAGTTAGATAATGAGATATTTCCATTCTCAAATCTGCACTTGGATGTGGTCAGTTTTCGTGTGCTTTTTTTTTTTAAACTTTTGCAAAATTGTTTTGAACAATCAATATAATTGATTTTGATAGTATTTTGCGGGATGACTTGATGGTGAAGGTAGACACCATGTGGGCACAGATGGTCTCTCCAGCTGATCTCTGGTTTGTTTCCCAGTTGGGCTTTGTGCTGAATGCCATTAACCTACTCTTTGTCACAGTTTTTCATAACTATGTTATTAAATATAAGCTTAAAAACCCTCAAAGTAAATGAAAGGAACTTAGTTGTAATATTTGAATGTACAATCCACCCAGTAAATTATTTACTCATGAATCTGTGTTCACTTTGCAGTATTTTGTTCACGTTCCTTATGACATAATGCTATCTAGCAACCCTCAAAGGAAACATTACATGGATTATTAGATGCTTCTCTTTTATTAACTTGATTATTCATCCCTCCAGCTCCACTGTTCTTCACGTGGAGTGTAGTGAACTCTGTCCACTGGTGGAGCGGCTCTACTCAGGCTCTGCCGGCCACCACCGTGCTCCTGCTGCTGGGCGCTTGGTTGCTGGTGGGCTTCCCGCTAACAATCATTGGTGGCATTGTGGGAAAGAACCGAGCTGGCAGCTTCCAGGCACCGTGCCGCACCCGTAATATCCCCAGACAGATCCCGACTCAGCCCTGGTACAAACATACGATTGTGCACATGGCCATCGGTGGCTTCCTTCCCTTCAGGTGAGCTGACCTCAGGTGTTTAGTCAAGGGGAGATTTGTAGAAGTGTACTCATAGATCAGAGATTAGAAAAAGTGACAATAAAACACTTTATGGTTTTAATCACAAGTAATTAACATTAGACTTGTGAACTATTAAAGGGAAACCCATCATCCAGAGCCCTAGGAAGATAATAGGCAGTTATTGCAAAAGTGAATTTTTTTGTTTTGTTTTTTTTATCATCTCATTTGCATTCACATGTTTTATAGATCACTGCTCACTATTCACTAATGTTTCCTGTAATTAAAACTAAACAGGAAAATATCCAGGAACTGCTGCACTTCATTCTTTTTTTCTTTCTTTTTTTTTAATGCACCATTTACATAAGTATACATCGAAGCTGAATTTAGATTGATTGACTTCCGTAAAATAAACTATTAGAATTACTCCCTCTCATTTTTGGATTTTTAACTCTGTTTTCCATCCAATCTTTCCCTAAGTGCCATCTCAGTGGAGCTGTACTACATCTTTGCCACTGTTTGGGGAAGAGAGCACTACACGCTGTACGGTATCCTGCTGTGTGTCTTCGCCATTCTCCTGTCTGTGGGCGCCTGCATCTCTGTGGCACTGACCTACTTCCTGCTGTCTGGCGAAGACTACCAATGGTGGTGGAGGAGTGTGCTGAGCACGGGATCCACCGGCATCTTCATCTTTGTCTACTCTGTTTTCTACTATAGGAACCGGTCCTCTATGAGCGGCCTGGTGCAAAGCACTGAGTTCTTTGGGTACTCCCTGCTCACAGCGATGGTCTTCTCCCTGATGCTGGGCAGCGTGTCCTTCTGGTCCTCATTGGCATTTATTCGCTACATCTATCGTAGCCTCAAGATGGACTAGAAATTCAATTTGAAACACGCAACTTAAAACAGACATTTCCACTTAGCACACAAAGACAATCTTCATTCTCCTCTTTTGCTTTTTCACTCATACACACCTGTTGCATTAAAGTGAGGAGAAACAGGGGCCTTTTCCTTGATTTAAAAGGGGTTAATAGTTAAACTTGGACAGCGTGCTGGATTGGTGAAAGCTCAGATGAGTTTGGGGCTGGAATCGCATAGATTTATGATAAAAGGGGATATTTCAACACAAAGGGATGATTGCTTCCCATCAGGGATAAATGGGTAAATTGTTGGATTTGCTACGTGAGTGAATGGATTTTTTTCAGACTGCAGCATCTGATTCCCGCTTCATGGTCCATCACAGTTATGCTGGAGCTATATGTCCTAAATTTCCCACAATATACTTTACCTACTGAGACCAGCAGAATGGTACTGTAGTTTTGGCTTATTGTGCAAGAGCTATTAATAAACGCATTGTTTTGCACTGGCCTGTTTGAGCTCCACATGGCCTTGCAGCGGATAAAAAGAATGATGCCTTTTAGATTGAAGTTGGTGGGGAAGGGAGCAATATTGTAACTGTATTCTGTGGTCTCCATTGACTGTGATTTTGGTTCTGATGTAAATATAGTCTTTACAGTAAAACTCTTTTTAATACAATACTGCCAGTGTTCTGGATTTTTCCCTCTTCAGTCTTGTTTTGTCACAACTGTTGAGTAGAACTTTCTTCATACTCACACCAGATCCTAAGAAATGCTATATAACCTCAAAATCTATAGTGCTATGCAAAAGTCTCATGCAGTCTAATTTCTTTTTAGAAAAATGTGAAATGGTTGGAGCAATGTTTTGAAAAGTGCAAACGTACATGGAACTGAGCCATCTTCTAATTTCTTTAAGAAGTCTTCAGGAATAGTTCTCCAGGCTTCTCGAACGACATTCAAAGCTCTTTCTTGGATTTTGGTTGCCTTGTGTTCAGTTTTCTGTCAAGATGATGCTACACTCCTTCATGTTGGGGTCTGTACTCTGGAGAGGCCAATCCATAACTCATAATTCCATTTTATCACAACTGTTTCCTCAAGACTTTTTGTACTGTAAGAGGCCTACATTAAAAGAGAAAAACCCCAATAATCAGACAAGCACCTATGAGCAAGTACTTGGTGACTGCGGGAAGAGCAAAACTAGAGGACGAAATGTTTGGCAGAACTAGATTCAGAGAGGGGTAACCATCTGCCGTAAGTGGTTTAGCTTAGAGGAGGATGACGGGACAGAAGACACATGGTGAGTGAAGAAGAAACACTCATCACAAGAAGCTAGGTTAATTGCAGGATCAATCCTACCTTAGGATTGAGGCCTGATTATCATTATCACCTGATTTAGCCCTAACTATATGCTTTATCAAAAAGGAACATGTTTAGCCCCATATTAAGAGTGGAGAGAGTGTCTGTCTCTCAAACACAACTGGGAGCTGGTTACAGAGAAGAGGGGTATGCAAGCTGAAGACTGCCTCCCATTCTACTTTTGAATTTCCTAGTAAGTACACAAGTAAGCCAGGAGTCTGAGAGCGAAGTGCTCTAATAGGGTGAGATGGTACTAGTTTAAGATAAGACTGGGCCTGAATAATCAAGGTTTCTGTTTCTAAGCTTTCTAGGGCCAAGTACAAAAACCTAAGATTTATCTGAATTTAGAAGCAGGAAATTACAGGTAATCCAGGTCTTTAAGACTCAAAGGTTAACTAAGGGGAGTGTATCAGCTAGCTTTTTGCTTTGTCTAACTCAAAGCAAAAAGCTAGCTGAAAATAACACTGAAAATAAAGCATTTCTCTGCAGATGATAGCCGTTATACAACCAGGGCAGCTTTACTGTGACTGTGTCGTTTACTAAAATAAGCTAGCATTAATTATAGCCTTACTACAGTTAATGTATTTATATATAATATACGTTTTAAAACTGAATATATTGCATACTCTTTACCCGTCAAAGACAAACACACAGAACATCGAAACCTCTTTTTTATAGAGTTAGAAGTATATTTTAATGGAGAACATTTGTACTTTTAGTTCAGTAAACATTTATTTTTACAGAAAGTACACACACTGTAGTGTTAATTCTTTTAAGATAAATTTTTTATTCATTGTCAGCACAAAGCAAAAACAAACAGAATGACAAACATTTAAAAATAATTACACACATTTGCAATCACAGATATGGGAAGGACGGAGAGAGAAAAAGGACAAATATTTACCATCTATTAAACCACAGATTTAAAAAAGAAGAGACAGAAGTGAACTCATTTGTGCTCAGGCATCATAAAGACAACCGGCCCCTCTCAGTTGGGACAAATCATCTGGCAAATAAATAAGCAAGGGAGATCAAACATTGAGGAACAAATTCTCATTTCCTGCTAAGATAGCAGCAACTCTGTCATGAGGAATAACTCTAAACAATTCACTGTACCACAAAGTAACAGTAGGTGGTTTATCCTTAACCGAGTTAATAAGAATACATTTACAGCAACAATAGTTTATCACATAGTTTACGTTGTGGATAAGTTGATGTTGTTTCTTTTGAGGCTAAACCAAAAAGAAAATATCCAGGGTCCCATTGGATCTGATTCTTAAAAATATTGCTCAATTCTTGAGATATGGAACTCCAAAACCTTTTAATTAGTTTACATTCCCAGAAGTAATGAAAAAAGATAACATTTTCTTTTTGACATTTGATACATAAAGGGGAAACAAGAGGTGCAATCTTATGCAAAACATTAGGAGCTTTATATAGGCGGTGCAAAAGTTTGTATTGGGTTTCTCGCAAGCGGTAGAAGTAGACCTAACTATGCTAATGGCTCCTTTCCAATCATCCTTGATGTATTGATTATTAAGATCTCCCTCCTATTTTTGAATGGGATACAAATTAAAACAAGAACCCTGGGATAAGTACCTGCTAAAACGCCTTAAAACCCAAGCAGGATGGTGCAATGAATCCCAAGCCCGACTTATAGCACAAGTCTATATGATCCGCCTGGGTCAGCATGGTCACTAATATGTGTTTGCATGAGAGATTTTAGAACAGAAAATTAAACCAAAAATAGTAGCCTGACAAGCCTTAAACAGAACAGTTTCCTGCTCCTACAAACTGTCTGCATTTTAGATTGACTGCATTCTTAATATTTGCTACCAGATGTCACCACCTTAAAATTGAATTTTACCAAAGTTGCAGGATATCTGGACCACTTTTTAAAACCCAAAGGAACCTGAAGTGGAGAGAGAAAATAACAGCTAACATCATGGCCTTACAACACAGGACTTTCGAGTTGTCTTAGAGGTTAGCTAACTCTATTAATATTAGCTCATAAGCAACAATGCAAGTACATACTTAGAGTGATTTGCATCCCCAAGCTCCCATCTTTGAAATCAGTTTCTCTGCTGAAACAGCTTAAAACAAAGCAGGATGGTGCTATATGTCCTAAGACTGACCTAGAGCAATGCTCCCAAGTGGGTTTTTTAAGGCAGGAATGTGGAGGGCTAAGCTTCTTTTGCGACCCAATTCATAAAGCAGTCAGCCTCTTCCATAAATTGGCATTCTTATTATGTGTGTTTCAGTTAAATTTAACAAGCTTCCCAAATATTTAAGAAATTACAGGATTTCAGCAACAACAACAACAAAAAAAAACATGCATCAGCATTTGCAGTGCTTTTTTCAGGAAATGCATTCCATAGTGGTTTTTTTTTTTTTTTTTATCCAAACAGTTTTGATACTGGGTCACAAATCTGTCCAGACAGAAAATATACGAGGTGGGTTTGGAGTGTGGTGTATTAGTAGACTAGACTAGAGTGCAATCAAATACACCTGCCTTCAATGAACCCAGCCCAATCACAGCAACTGGCTCACAGCAGTTGTGAAACAAACCCACTCACACATAAGTGGCCATTTCCCACAGTAAATGTGGAGGTGAGTTAATATGCAGGTGATACCAGTCTATTATCTTACACAGCTGATTACAAATCTTGCAGCCAACATTTTGATATCACTGGAATAAAGAAACAGAAAATTATGACCCCAAATACTACAAACTGGTCATTATCTGTGAGATTACACTTCTGTCCTTGCTGTCCTTTCTTGACATAGAAATTCTACACATCCAGAGATTAACATCCAGAAAAGTTTAAGATGGAAAGATTTAATAAAGTCCATTTACATGTCTACTTTCTAAGTTCATTTTCTGGGTTGTTTTTTGTTGGAGGGGGGTTCCCATCAAACCTGAAAAAAAATCTGCTTGATTGAAATGAAGAATGAGGGACCAATTAGAAAACGATGTCTTTCCCCACGCCCTCTGAACGCCTCAAAAGCTACTCCTTAAGTCCAATTTAGCAGACAGAGCTTCCTGCAGCTTGATCACAAGCAGATAAATTGAAGCCAGTTTTAATACACGGCTGCAAAGCTGGTGGACTGGAAGACGCTGATGATGTTCAGCTTTTCCTTTTATCCTGCTTAATGCTACCTGCATCACATCTTTCCAGAGGAGAACCACGGGAGCTCAGGAGACAGGAACCCAAGTACT
>NW_005188014.1:128583-129484 GCF_000239375.1 Pundamilia nyererei | reverse complement strand
ACAGCTCCTTTTCTAGACTTGTAAGAGTTTGATGTGATGTGAAAAGCTGCCACAAAGAATTAAAATAAATACAGAGGTTAAGAAGATGCAGTTCATATGTTGTAAAAGTGGGTTGAAAACAAGCCCCGCCCCCAACAGCTGGGCTCTTATCTGGTATCTGCTCACGTTTCTATTTCAAACAATCAACAGAAAACTTCACTGAGAGATTTTATATAATGTTTTTAAAGCTGTGGGTTAATTTTTAAGTAACATGAGCCCAGAGGGAGCAGCAACGCTAGGCTAACACTAGCTAGCTAACAAGTTCATAAACCTGGTGCTAAACTGAGAGAAGGCACAAAAACAGTTTGAATAAGAGTAAAGATTTACTCACTGAGTCAGTGTATCAGGTAAAGATCCACAGCAATGCCAACAATGATCTCTTGAGCTGAAGCTTCTCCAGGTTTGCTCAACATATTCCAGAAAAAAATGGCAGCACCATGAACTCGCGCACTGATCTGTGAGAGGAGGAGGACGGTGGTGACGTGGCATTTTCAAACCATACAGTCAAAACTTCCAGCTTGCTGAGTTTTTCTAATTTAAGACAACTCAAATAAACTGATCAGCTCTTTGAATAAAAAGTACTGGTAACTTACGTAACCTGAGATCTAATAACAAGCTGATGAAAATTGAGTTCAGTCTACTTAATGTTTACCATCGTTTAATAACAGTTTACAAAAACCATGCCATCAGGTCATGAATTTAAATAAAAACTTTGGACTTTTATACACATTAATAGTTCACCAGTACACCAGAGTGATTACACGCTAATAATTATAGTTAAACAAGCAGGAAAAGCATTTTAAAATACTGATTTCAGTGGTCTAGCACACTGTGTACATGAAAAGGTGTATAAAACACAACA
>NW_005188014.1:100520-102352 GCF_000239375.1 Pundamilia nyererei | reverse complement strand
TAATCTTATGACCACAGGTGTATAAAATCCAGCAGTTCCCATGCAGACTGCTTTTAGAAACATCAGTGAAAGAATGGACCTTTCTAAAGAGCTCAGTGAACACGAGGCTAGTACTGTAACAGGGTCATACCGTTGAAACACGTTGGTTTGTGAATTTTTTTTATTCTAAATGTTGTCTAAGGAGCTTGGAAAGAGCGTCTGGACTTCTTTAAGTTCCTTTAAGGTTTTTCATCCAAGCAGCTTCTTCAGTTCTTGGGTCAAATGGTGGAGAGTGCCAGATTTAAGCCCTATGGGACTGTATCCCCAAGAGGGACATGGACCCCCTATTGATCCTAATCACATGAGCCAAGGTGTGAAAACGGGTGTAGGTCACAATCAGCCAAGGTTTCAGGTGAGCTCATTGTGAAACCTAGCCCCACCCTATCATGTGATTTCCTGAGGTCAGTTAACACATGGCCCACATACCACAACGAATTTGGTGGCCCACATCAGGTTTGCCAGAGGTGGCCCACACATGGGCCAGCACAAGGCCAGTTGCAGACACACTGGTGGCCAAGTGTGCTGACAATCAAGCCAAACACCAACATCATCAAATATACAGTTGAAACCAGATATTTACAAACTCTTCAGATAAAAACACTTTTTTAATTGTCAAACATCAAATCGGACTAAATGTTGATTTTTAGATAAATATAAAAACATATTTGTTAACTTTAAGAGTAAAGAGAGAAATTGTTTGTATTTCTTAATTGTAAATGGACTCAAATTGTATTCAAGTTTGTTTAGCAGTGGAGGGAAACAACTGAAAATATGAAATGTAAGCTAAGACTCTAAAAAATCAGCATTGCTGTTCGGCTTTTTATTTATCCATTTGTTGATTCACCCGAAGAGCAAGTAACGCAACCAAGTGATCAGTTTGATATCAATATTCGTGATACACCGTCATATTTACATTATTAGTTCAGTACGAATGATTTGCTTTGGTACCTGGTCAAACTTAAGCTCTCCTCTGTCTGCAGCAGCTTCTCCCCCTTCGCTCTCAGTCGCCTAGTGCCTGAGCTCGGATCATACCAAAATTAGGGGGAATTTACAACTGTACACTATATGCTTCGAATATTGTGTGTAGTTTCTGTTTTATACAGTTGTCAGTCAGGCATCTAACCATGAAACAAATTACACTCCAAAAGACCCCGGGCTTCTGCCCAGTAAGCCACCCCCCTGCTCCACCGATGATTGACTCCAAATCTCCCGAACACTATGTCGATCTGAGAAAGCAAGACTGAGACAGCAAGACCAAGACCAAAGTCTGTCAGGACCAAGACGAGACCAAAAGTGGTCTGAAACGTCCAACTCTAGGGTCTTCTAACTAAAATAGGAAAATAGGTACATAAATAGTGCCATCATTGTCAGACCTGGCCCACATCTGGTTGACATACACCCTGCCATGACACCAGTCATTCAGAAGTGCCAGCTTGATGCCGGATCTGGGCCAGACCTGTTATCTATGACCCTGGGTCACATAAACCAAACCATAATCGAGCTAGATGCGGCATGCCTCTGGCAGTGTCATAAACAGTGCCATCATTGTGAGACCTGGCCCACATCTGGATGACTTACCATGCCAGACGTCAGCCAGCAGTGCCGGCTTGACACCAGATCCGGCCCAGACCTGTGTGCTATGTGGGAAGTGAAATTATTTCACAGTTTAAACATTTAGTAATTACAGCAGCTCAGCCAGGAAGTATCAGACCGGTATCTACAGTTACAGAAGATAGTCATCGAGTCCCAAGGCACATGGTGTGAAAGGTCAGGTGAAAGGCGGAGCTCCAAAC
>NW_005188014.1:97316-99596 GCF_000239375.1 Pundamilia nyererei | reverse complement strand
TGTGATCCTGGAGATTCCTGCACTTCCTGTGTGGACAGGAAGTGATGTCACTCTGCGTTGCAGAGAGAGGAGCGGTGACACAGCTGCTACTTATTTCTCCTTTAATGGACGTCATGTTGGACCTGGAACAGCAGCAGAGCTCGTCATCAGAAGGGTCAAACAGGCTGATGAAGGTCTCTACTCTTGTGCTACTGAAGCATTTGGACAGTCTCCTCAGAGCTTTCTGAGGGTCAGAGGTCAGAAGAGTGACATCACTTCCTGTTTACAGACATGATCTCCTGATAAAATGATTGAACCGTCTGCATCTTCTCTCCTGCAGATCCTCCTCAGCACAGGAGCTCAGACTCCACTCCTCCTGTGAACTCTTCTGCTGACACTGCTTCATCACCTCCTCAGGGTCTCACCTCCTTTCTCACTGCACTCATAGCAGGCCTGGTTCCTGTGGTTCTTCTGGTTCTGCTCTTGGTTCTAGTTCGACTTCTTTTCCACTGCAAAAAGCAAAATGAAGCAAATGGTACGACCTCTGTCACATTGACTTTATATCTTTTATTTTTTATCACAGCAAGGAGCCCAGCTGCTGCAGTCTGAGGCCAGATGTTTCCATTTTGGTTGATCTCAGCTGCTCCTTTAAGAGAACTTTTGGTTTTATAAAGCTTCAGATGTTTCAGTGAGTGAAACAGCTGGACTACAGGCAGGCTAGCTGAGCAACCAGACTTATTTCCTATGCAGTCATACTTCTGAAGTGTGATCACACTGAGGTTTGGAAACATCTGACTGAAATGATGGAAAGAGGCTTGAGGTTGAGGGTTTCTGTTGTTTCCTCTGAAGGCTGTCTGCTTTGACCTCGGGGTCAGTTACCTTTGTCTGGAAATGGCTTCAAGAACCTTCCCACAATGTTAACAAATGTGTCTCTAAAATCACTGCTGTCTTTATTGTTGGTATTGTGTTAACACACAGCTGAACGCTCCAGACCACCAAACTGCCAGAACATCTACTTCGTTACAGGTGAACCAGAATCCGTCAGTGTGGCTCAGCATGAGTCAGCATGTTTGAGGTTCTGTGCAGACTGCAGCCGATTACAGATTTGAAACATCATCTGTTTGTGTTTCCTCTGCTTGTAGTTGTAACATGACCTGAGTGTGTGTGTTTGCATTTTCCAGATACACATCAAGCTGATACACATGTTGTCTACTCTGACGTGAGGATTCTCACTGCAGGTACCAATGAATCAAATGAATTTTGTTAATTTTGTTAGATTTTTTTTCATAACAATAAATGTGCAGCACAGCGGAGAGAAAAACAGAGCAGATCAAGGAAGAAGGTAGGAAATACAAACACCAAAATGTAGTCAGATTAATGGGGCTGAACACAGATTCACACCACACTTTACAGGATGAAGGGGTATAAATGCTTTTTCAAGACACTGTACATAGAAGACAAACATCTGGATGGGAGTCCAGCAGCTGAGCCAAGACCTGAAGGGGGTCGGTATGAGAAAGTGGACTGTTGGCAAGAGGCGAGTCACAGTTTAACAGGTTTAACATCACAGAATGAGGATCGATGAGAGACTTGAGGATCACGACGACTGGGAGAAAGAAACTGTTCTGATGGAGCTTATGTCAGGGTGGTGTCACAAACAGTTAACATCTGGGGTGGGAGGGGTTCAAGAGTGTGAGAGGCTGAAGGTGATTTCTGCTCTGGTGTCAGGGTTGCTGTGGGGAAAGACCACAGAGCTATGAGTTAATCACTTCCTAAGTAACTGATGTGGAAGAAGAGAAAAGAGGCTTGATCTGTTTCACTGCAGGAAACTTCACCTCTTTGAATTTACATGCAGTGAGTGAGAAGTTAAGCTTCATGTGTGTGAGCTGCCTCTGGCAGTTTGAACCTACACATGACTGCGGGACACGTATGATGCTTCTTACTCCTTTGTTGTCTTTCTGTGTGTGTTACAGAGCAGTCAGCTGATCCAGGTGTTGTGTATTCATCACTGAGAGCAGGTAACATTTACACACAAATGTAAAGTTTTCAATTCAATTTTATTTATACAATCAAACACAACAACAATCAGCTCAAGGTGCTTCATGCTGTAAGGTGGACCCTAGAGTAATACGTACAGAGGAAAACCCAACAATCATATGACCCCCTATGAGCAGCACTTTGGCGACAGTGGGAAGGAAAAACTTCCTTTTAACAGGAAGAAACCTCCAGCAGAACCAGGCTCAGGGAGGGGCGGGGCCATCTGCTGTGATTGGTTGGGGTGAGAGAAGGAAGACAGGATGA
>NW_005188014.1:95858-96891 GCF_000239375.1 Pundamilia nyererei | reverse complement strand
AACTTTTAGTCAGAACTTTTAGAGCTCTTCATGGTGAAGCTCCGCAGTACATCTCTGACCTGTTTAAACCTCACGCTTCATCCTGAGCACTTAGGCCTTCAGGTCAGAGGTCACTGTTGGTCCCACGTACTCGGTTCAAAACACCAGTGGATTGTGCTTTTCAGGCAGCGGCACCAGGGTCGTCTCCTCCGCTGTGTTTACGCTGAATCCACTGAGTGTCTTTAAAAAGCAGCTGAAGGCATTTCTGTACAGACAAGCTTTTAATTAATTCATGGTTGCATATTATTATTTTATTGATACTTCTGCTTTTATTGAGGAGCAGTTTGTGGTTTTTAACTGTGAGTGTGTGATCTACTGTGAACACATTTTACTTATGGTACTGTAAGGTCATTAAGATCAGACGGGCTGCTGTGAGGAGCTGACATCATGTTTGTCTCTGGACAGGAAGCTGAGGACACCCTGGGCCTGATGGACCTTCATCCTTCCTCTGCTCCTCTTCTTCATGCTGCCTGTGCTTTAGTCTGTTTAAAATACAGCTGTTAGCTGTCACCTGTGCACACAGTAACATCTGCTCAGGAAGCAGGTTCAGTAACTCTGAGTTTCCTGTTGTCACCTGTGCAGGTTTCAGACTTGCACTGTGCTGCACTCTAACACACTCTCACACAGATGGAGGCTGCACAGAGGTCCTCTGACTGCCAATCCACAGTCTCTGATTGGTGGGGACCCGCTGCACCCCTGAGCCTGAGATGAGCCGACAGCGCCCTCTGCTGGTCTCAGTTTGAGCTGCTGCTGATCGTCCACAGACCATCGTTGTTCATTCCTTTTCCTCCTACATGCTCTCCTTCACACTCTTTACATGTTTGTACTAAAGATCAGGAGTTATGGCTTTCTGGATGTGTGTCATCTGTTGCCATGGTAACTGACCCTGTTCAAGTTATCCTTCTTACTGGGACCAAAAGCTGAGTTTCCTTCATCTGAGGATTATAAAACTCAGAGTTTCACTCAAACCTGCTTCCTGTAAGAGAAACTGTGT
>NW_005188014.1:83603-93747 GCF_000239375.1 Pundamilia nyererei | reverse complement strand
ATCACCTGGACAGTCACGCCAGTGAAGCTTAAGACCCTTAATGAACCGAACATCCATTCAAAATAAGCACAGATATGCAATGTGTATAAAATAGTTATAACTGCATCTGGAACACAAGGTTAATATGATAACAGTATGCATAAACATCTTAAGGCCATCTTAAAGCTATCTGTAACATTGTTAAAGCAATGATCACACTGCAGATTATATTGTGCTGGTAAAATACTTTTGTTCATCCCCACACTAGCAAAGGTTCTTGATGAGGACGCACTGTCATTCAGGCCTCTGAGTGAAGTGTGATGGCTGTCGCGGCACCAAGCTGTGAATGCTGAGGAACTACACTGTGCTGGAAGAATACTGCAAGAGAGAATCCAGTGATAACAGAGACCCAGTGGCAAATTACAAAAAGCTAACCAACTTCAAGGTTGCTCTCACCGCTCTGGGAGATGTTTTGGGTGAGCTGGCACACCTGTGTCTTTCTTTTCAAAGATGCAACCTGACTGAAGGGCACTGCTTGGCAAGAGCAAAGATTGAGAAGTTGCATTCCCAATACTTGACAGAGAAAAGGGTGTTAAGTGGAGTGACCGTGTCAAAGAGGCGATGAGGGCCTCATCTGCTGATGAGATTACTCGTGTTATTCGTAAGCTTTGTGATCACTTGGATGCTCGTTTTCCAGAGGATGAATTAAAGGAGTGGTCTGCATTTGACATTGAGGCATTGAACTCAGACATCAGCTTTGAGTATGGAGCAGGAGACATTGCCATGCTGGCAAAGAAGTATGAGGCCATTCTCCACTCTCCACATTCAGTGGAGGTCATAAACAGTGAATAATTCTGATTTCAAGTACATAATGAGGCACAAACTTAAACATGGGTCAATCAACACATTCTCAGATATGGTGGATGCAACGCTAAAATGTGAAGAGCTAAAATACATCTCACAGCTTGTGGATATTTGTTCTACGTTTCAAGCATCCAGTGCAGATTGCCAAAGAGGCTTTAGTTTAATGAATCGTATCAAAACAGCATCCAGAATCGTCTTGAGGTGGACCATTTGGACCAGCTGATGCGCATAAAGTCAAAGCTGCAAGCAGATGAGGCCATCAACAAGGGCGACGTGTAAATCCACTGGAGACGTGAGATGGACAGACGGGAAAAACAAGGTGAAATTTAAGCTCTGAATAAGTTTACTACTCATCTAGTGTCATTTATTGAGTTTTCATTTATGGATATTGATCATTAAATACTGTCACTAGTTTATGAGTATTAGAAATGCAAATAATTGTGTCATTATATACTGTATTTTGCAGACAAAGAGTTACAGGACAGTAGGACTGTCCCCAGACCGCAGTAGGACAGGAGGACCAGGAGCTTCTCAAACTGGCTCATACTTATTCAATTCAATTCAATTCAATTTTATTTATATAGCGCCAAATCACAACAAAAGTCGCCTCAAGGCGCTTCATATTCATCATAAAACAAGTCAGAGCTTTATAATAAAAATATTAAGTTTCAAAATTGGAGTTTATAATAGGCTTGATTTGGTTGGCAGTTGATGTTTTGCCATAGTTAAAGTTACATATTCATACTTCCAATAGCGTTGACGTAGTGCACAGGTCATTAAAAAAAGATTTTTGTAATTTTCACTGTAAGTGGGCTAAAGCTCTTAATTGAAGGTATTCCAACAGAAATGCAAATGCTTTGATTTGGCTCTTTTTATAAACCATGTAACTTTGATGGATGCGATGCTGTCGTCACCACAGTGTACACATCTAATGTCGCTCACCGTGGTCCAAGGGTCCTCAGGGAGTCTGTGAGTTCGCTCACACACATGAAAAATTAGAGGCAACATTGTTCATAAGTTTAAAAAAGCATTTACATTTTGCATGGATCATTTTTACAAGCATCCATTTTTATTGTGAAGAGCTTTGCATGAGGATTTGAATGTGGTTGTGATTGGAAGCTGGACTTAGATAACAGAGAGAGATAAAAGCATTTTAAAAAATTAAAAAATAAAATGAGGATGTATGGACTTCTTTTTGCAGACACGACCCATTGCATTCTGGGAGCCCCTGATTCTCCCCCTACAGCATTTTTATTACAGACCCCTCCTCCATCTCCACATCTGTGTGAATCGCAGGAAACCGCAAACATTAAAACTACAACCTTCCATCTCCTGAGGACTGCGTTGCAGAAGTATAAAGAAGAGTTATTCTTTTGCTGCAAAATCAATCATCCTTATCAGATACAACAGCACAGTTTGTTTGAAATCATTGAGTTTTTCTACAGGAACCACTGAGCTCTCATTACCCTGCTCACCCAGGGGATTTGGATGGAATAGTCACACCTAATCCTAGCCCCATAGTTCTTGTGGTGAAGAAAGATGGGTCTATACAGTTCTGTGTTGACTACTGTGAGGTAAATGAGCTTCTGGCTTTCCTTGACAATGTGTAGAACAAACCTAATCATATGAACCCCTAGAAACCCCTTTATTGGTGTGCCTGATTTTAAAAACTTTGATTTTCAGTCAGCAGTCTGATTCTGTCACTGAACAAAGAGTGACTGAACCATCCCAGACTGTAAACCCAGGATAGAGAAGTTGGGCAAATTTGATGGAGAAGGTGTGGAGGTGGATCAGAGTGTCGGAAGAGACTCTGTAGAAGGACAGAGTCCCAGCAGGACAGTCCACATACACTGCTACTCTGTTAGAGACAGAGGAGGAGGAGATGGATGTTTCTTTATCATTGTGCCAGACAGAGTAACCGTCATCAGAGCAAGTCAAACTCCAGGACTGATCATTCCCTCCAAACCTGGAAGCCCTGCTGTAGCCTTTCCTTGGGATCCCTCTGTGAGTCACTGCTATGTTAACATTTCCTTCCCACTCAACTTCCCAGTAACAACGACCAGCCAGGCCATTTTTACACAGCACTTGGCAAAACATATCAAATCTCTCTGGGTGATCAGGATAAGGCTGCTGCTGCTTCAGTACTTTCATCCTCCTGTTGTTGTTAAACAGTTTCAGGTTTTTGTGTGTGGTGTTCAGGTCCAATGTTAGCTCACAAGCAACTGGTGGAGGAAAGAGAAGAAAATGAAGAAACTGTTTATTGTTTTGTGTAACTGATGACTTTAGCATACATAGATCTATGAGCAGAGTAGCTAATTAAAGGTTTACAGAAAACATTTGAAGATGTTAATTGATACCTTAGTTATAGATCAGATCCACTGTCAAACCTATTAATTAAACCTTAATCTATTAAACTTCTGTTTTCTTGACAGCAAATAAAATCAGTTGCACAAGTCAAATATTCTGACTACCATTTATTTTCCAGAACACCCAGAAGATCTAATCCAAAAACTTTGAGAAAATACTGGAGATATAGCATGTGCCACTTACATTTCCTTAGACCAAGAGTTACCTTCCACTCTCCACCACTGTCCACTCTACAGTATGAAACACAAATGTTTATTTATCATGAATGAAACAGACTTTTCTGGCCTTGTTGTTTTTATGCACTTGTAATTTTATGTCCATGATTATAATTTGAAGGGATTTTCTGGTTAAAGGTAAAATAGAAGGGGGTACCTGAGAATATCAAGCCTCCAATATGGATCCTTCAATCCTGCAAGCAGCAAATTCACTCCTGAGTCCTGCAGGCTATTATTACGCAGATCCAGCTCTCTCAAATAGGAGGGGTTTGAGCTCAGTGCTGAAGCTAGAGAAGCACAACCTTCCTCTGTGATTAGACAACCTGATAGCCTGTGCACACACACACACACACACGCAGTTGTTCGATATAGTAAAGGGTTTTAGCTGTTGTTCAGACAAACATAGTTTAACAGACAACTGAGCACAGAGAGGTCACAACAGGCTGGCTAGTAACCAGTCATTTAAGCTGGCAACAACAACAGACATTCAAATAACCATTAATTACAACATGAAAAGACAGAAATTTTTAATACAGGCCTTTGAATAGGCCATGATTTCAGAAACTATTCCACCACTTTTGCTGATACAAAACAAAAGTATCAGCAAAAAGAGACTTCAAACTGAGGCTACAACGGGCATGCAATTGGCCTTCTATAGCAATTTATGGCTACTGTCCATCTTCTAACTGGTATTTATAAATGGTAAATGGCCTGTATTTATATAGCGCTTTTCTAGTCCCTAATGACCCCAAAGCTCTTTACACATCCAGTCATCCACCCATTCACACACACATTCACACACTGGTAATGGCAAGCTACATTGTAGCCACAGCCGCCCTGGGGCGCACTGACAGAGGCGAGTATAGTAGAATAACAAAGCACACCATCTAATCTTATTTTGCAATAACAATGAAAAATGACTTCAGTGGGCTCCAGTCAGAAGACTCCAGTCGAGAGTAGAAAACCTTTGAAATTCATACAGCATTAATATGTAAACTACAAATATGCAGCAAACATAATGCAGCGTCTTGGTGAAGAAAAGACTGTCATGTCAAACTCAAAAGAGGCTCTGGTGTAAAAAAAACTCAAAGTTAAGCTGAATTAATAGTTGCTTTTCTTTTTTGTTGAAAAGATAGCTGTACCCTGACCTGAGAGATTCCACCCTGCAGTGTGGACTCTTTACTCCAGCAGCCAACAGCATCACCCCAGAATCCTTTAGGTTGTTGTTACTCAGGTCCAGTTCTCTCAGCCTAGATGACTGAGAGCTGAGAACTGAGGACAGAGCTTCACAACTGTTCTCTGTCAAATTACAGTCACACAGCCTGCAAGACAATCCATTAGTTTCAATATCCATTTACTAGTAAATTAAGGATTCTTTTTCCTAAAAATAACATTATTAATTGACTCACAGAGCTTTGTTTGTGGCTTTCACCACTGGCAGCAGCCTCAGAAGAGCCTCCTCTGATGCAGAGTATTTCTTCAGGTCAAACACATCCAGATCTTTTTCTGATGACAGTAAGATGAAGACCAGAGCTGACCACTGAGCAGGAGACAGTTTATCTGTGGACAGACGTCCTAAAACCAGAGAGTTTTGGATGCCCTTCATTAAAGAACGATCATTCAGTTCAATCAGACAGTGGAACAGATTGATGCTTTTCTCTGCAGACAGAGTTCCTCCGATCTTCTTGGTGATAAATTCAACAGTTTTATGTCTGGTTGATGGGTTACTTCCTGTCTGTGTCAGAAGGCCTTGTAGGAGAGTCTGATTGGTCTCCACTGAAAAACCCAGGAGGAAGCGGAGAAACAAGTCCAGGTGTCCATTTGGACTCTCTAAGGCCTTATCCACAGCACTCTGGTAAAGATGTTTCAGCTTAGGTATGTCTTTAAATACAGCGATATTGTTGAAATTTGCTTGTTGATCTTCCAGCAGATTGAGTCCAGAGTTGATGAAGGTCAGATGGACATGAAGAGCAGCCAGAAACTCCTGAACACTCAGATGGATGAAGCAGAACACCTTGTCCTGGTACAGTCCTCTCTCTTCTTTAAAGATCTGTGTGAACACTCCTGAGTACACTGAGGCTGCTCTGATATCGATGCCACACTCTGTCAGGTCTGATTCATAGAAGATCAGGTTTCCTTTCTGCAGCTGATCAAAAGCCAGTTTTCCCAGAGACTCAATCATCGTCCTGCTCTTCTTAATCCAGATTGGATGTGTTTCACGTTTTCCATCATATTTGACAATTGCCGTTTTTGTTTGAACCACCAGGAAGTGGGTGTACATCTCAGTCAGGGTCTTGGGCAGCTGTCCTCCCTCTCTGGTTTTCAGCACATCCTCCAGAACTGTAGCAGTGATCCAGCAGAAGACTGGGATGTGGCACATGATGTGGAGGCTTCGTGATGTCTTGATGTGGGAGATGATCCTGCTGGCCTGTTTCTTATCTGTGAATCTCTTCCTGAAGTACTCCTCCTTCTGTTGGTCAGTGAACCCTCTGACCTCTGTCACCATGTCAACACAGTTAGAAGGGATCTGATTGGCTGCTGCAGGTCGTGTGGTTATCCAGAGGCGAGCAGAGGGAAGCAGTTTCCCCCTGATGAGGTTTATCAGCAGCACATCCACTGAGGTGGACTTTCTAGGGTCAGTTAGGATTGTAGTTTTGTGGAAGTCCAGAGGAAGTCGACACTCATCCAGACCATCAAAGATGAACACAACCTGGAAGTCTTCAAAGCTGCAGATTCCTGCTTCTTTGGTTTCAGTAAAGAAGTGATGAACAAGTCCCACCAAGCTGAACTTCTCCTCTTTCAGCACATTCAGCTCTCTGAAAGTGAATGGAAATATGAACTGGATGTCCTGGTTGGCTTTGTCTTCAGCCCAGTCCAGGGTGTATTTCTGTGTTAAGACTGTTTTCCCAATGCCAGCCACTCCCTTTGTCAGCACTGTTCTGATTGATTCATCTCTTCCAGGTGAGGCTTTAAAGATGTCTTCTTGTCTGATTGTTGTTTCTGGTCTGTGTGGTTTCCTATTTGCTGTTTCAATCTGTCTGACCTCATGTTCATCACTGACCTCTGCAGTCCCTCCCTCTGTGTAGATCTGATTCAGAAGGGTTGGGTTTCCTGCTTTAGCGATGCCCTCAAACACACACTGGAACTTCTTTTTCAACTTGGATTTTAGTTTACGTTTGCCAACTTCAGCATGAGTTCCTGCATGAAGAGCAATGATGTATGCATATATTTATATGTGTATATTTACAATGTAAATGTTTAATTTAATAAACCAAAACAGACATAGCTGTTTGAGATACACCTGTCTGCTTCATTCCCAAGTGATAGCAATCTTGATATCCAAATATTTGTGAGTGAAAGAATTTGAGGTTTTTTTTCTTTCATTTATAAAATCCTATTGTAAATATAGACTTTAAGGCTACAAAATAAAACAAAAAGTCTTACTGCTTTGAAGACGGTGAGCCAGCTCCTCCTCATTCATTCTCCCCAGAAAGTGAAGTGTGATCTTCAGAAATGCCTCCCTGCTGCTTCTCTTCTCTTTATCCTCATACATCACTGTCTCATCATCATCCAGGCTCTGACTCAGAAATCTCCTGAACTCCTTTAGCTCATTTTTCATAAATGTGACAATTTTTTTCTCAAGGAGCTGGAATAGAGAGATATAAACTTTATGTTGAACATGAACTACCACTACCACTGAACTATGAATCTACCACTGTGCCACACTTTTAGTGCTATGACTGTTTACTATATGATTCTTGATTTAGTGTAGCAGTTGTGTGTTTCTTTTTACACACCATAAACACGGAGTCCAGGTGATTTTTGTGCTCAGATTGATCTGATGTGTCCTGGTTAATTCTGCAAATGAAAGATGTACAGAGAAGTAATTCTGTTGTCATGAATTCTCGTAAAGATCATTTCTTTATAAATCATTAGTTCAATAGTAAGTTTTTTAAATTTGTTTTTTAAAACTATTTTTAAACATTTAAAGAAATAGATATTTCAACAAAAAACAAAACTCAGTGAGGCATTAAAAAAAGCATCAATCGTCCAGTTAAGTAAATCCCAAAAGGTTGATTCTGTTCATCTGGACGTAGCGTTTTCAGTGGGAGAAACATTTTGTCACTCATCCAGGTGACTTCTTCAGTCTCAGCTGCAGTTTCAGTAGAGTGAGCTCTACGAAAGCCAGACTGGAATTTATCTTGAACAGCTTAAGCTGCTTAGCCACAACCTTTTCTAAAATCTTAGCATTGAATGGTAATTTTGAGAGAGGAGGAGTTTAAGAGCTGACACATAGATATAGACAAACAGGCACACACGCAGACCCAAACATGTACATTTCTATGTGTTTCCATGTTCGGTGATGCATGATTATTCGAATATGTGTGCATGAGCGTGGGAGTACACATGCTCACACTCCCCAATGAACTCTATACTCCCGGTGTTCTGGGAATCCATCCTACCTCAAAAAAGACCAGCACCCTTGAAGGGGCAATCTGCCCCCAGACCCAGGAGATGGTTCACTTTACTCTTGGGTGGAGATGAGCAGACTGCCCCCAGACAGTCCCAGATGGCCATCTCCTCCTCCCAGCCCCCGCCCCAGATGGTGAACAGAGAACATGGTTGTGAAGACCCCAAACCTTACTCCACCCACTGATATGTGGTGTTGATGCATGCTGTTTAAGGTGCATTTAAAACAGGGGAGGGGCATGGTGCCAACAACCCTCTGCCAGGGTTAGTTGGCAACATGATATTGTTTACGTGATCAATCAATTTATCAATCCAGGTCCAAAGTTGTTCTACTTTTTTAAATAGCTTGCCGTTATCGTTAGCCAAGTCGGAGATACGACTTTCAGCCTCTGTCAGACTCGTTTGGATTGCAGCTTCAGAGTTCTGGAGTTCTGTTGTGTTGGATTTGACATCAGCTGCAACACCGTACAGTGTCACCCTGATCTTCGCAATCTCAGCAAACAGGCCATTGTTTTATCTATTTTCTGACCTTCTTGGCTATCAAGACTAGCGGGCTTAGCTTCTCCGATAGCAACAGTTGACAGGAGCAACTGCACACTTCGTTCTTTTTGACTGGGTGCCATTTTTCTTCCCAGATTTATTTTAAATCTTTCCAGTTTGGTTAGAATCCTCACCAGGGTTGAGTGCTATAGTAGTAGGAGTTGTTTCAAAGTTTAATTGTCATTATATTATCGACGAGGGTTCAGAGCCATTTCTGGCATCTTGCCATATGACTTCTCAATAGTACAATATTATAACCCCTTTAAATGTTTACCTGTGATAAGCTGGGTCGTGTCCACAATAAGTAGGTTGATGCACAGAGTGGTCACTCTTGAAAGGTGTAAAGCTGGCTTCGGGAGAGTTCTCTGCCTGTTGATAAATCCTTGTAGAAATAAAAGAGTGTTTCATTTGAAACGTATCTCCCTAACATTTTCTATGACAAGATAAAACCAAAATCATGAGTTAAACAAAGCTCAAAATCTTAGTAGAATTTTCCTTTCCAGTATTAAAATGATTCATTTTGATGTAGCCAAACTTTGATATTAGGATTTTAGACCAAAGAGTAGATACAAAAAAAAGGTGCTACAGTCTGCCTTAGCAACATGGTCTGATGTAAATAAGTGAGAATAATTAGCCGACCGAGAAGAAAACAGCACCATTGGAATCACAATATTCATTCTCTTGAAGTTACACTTTAAATTAAAAACATGAAGCTGTAATCCTAGAGATTGTTGTGAGGTGTATTGTCAGTGAGACTGTTGTAATGCAATTGTACAGTAACAGTAAGTGTATTCATTTGGTAAATGAATGCATTTGCCTGAGTCTTATAATCTTACCAATCTGCTTTTAAATGGTGTCCAGCGTAAGTAGGTTCATACATTGACTCATAACTCTCCATGGGAACAGAGCTCAGTTCAGCAGAGTCTGGTCCCTGCTGCTGGATCCTAACAGCATGGAACATGGTCATTGCTAACAGCATCATTTCACCTCATTTAAACTCAACTTTGCTTGTTTTATTAGGTTTTAGTAAGGGTAACATCCATATGCACAACAGTGCCATTTTTAAGAAATGGATTTCATTGAGTACTTTTATCTTACCTTTGATCTGCCTTTAAATGTTCAACATTAAAGTAAATGGGCTCATTTATGGATCGGTCACTCTTGATGGAAAAACTGTTTGTGTCAGACGATCCCGGTCTCTGATGATTCCTGATAGACCTGCCCAATAATTTAATAATTAACACTGTTGAATTCAAGCTTTTTGACATATGAAAAGGACAAAAACCATATAGTGAGACTTCTTTAGGATATTTTAGTATAATCAATGGATAGTCTCTACAAGACTAAACTAAATAGAGTCATAATAAATGTATTAAAGTTCTGGGTCAAAACTATTTCTAATATAAATGTTGGAAGGCAAAAAAATAACTTTCTGAGCTTTATTTTGTTTTATCAAAAATCTTTTCTTTTATATTGAAATAAATATTTTGCTTATGTCATGAATCTGTTCGTCTGTTGGTTAGAATTTCAAATTCTTGTTTATTGTTTTAGTCGTAATTTTTGCTTTTTGTTGGGTAATTAAATTATTCACTTCAATGTAATAATTAAAATGTTCTTAATGTTAATAAAAACGACAGACATACCTACTATATTGACGCTGAGGTTAGTGAACCTCAAGAATGTTTTTCCCAGCGTTGTGTTCACTAAAT
>NW_005188014.1:62554-64668 GCF_000239375.1 Pundamilia nyererei | reverse complement strand
GGTTTAAATTGGTGTGAGACATTTAATGACCACTAACCCACTGTGACTGTGACTTTCCACAGTAATGAGTAACACAGTCAAACACAGCAGTAAGCTTCCTGCCTAAATGTGTTACAGGCTGTAAACAAAAGAGACTCAGCACACAAACACTCACATTTTACATGCTTCATGTTCCCCCATCACAATCAAAAGCAACACAATTCTGTGGGCTACATATTGAACACAGAAACAAAGCATTGATCGACTACAATTTATATCTGGATCAATCCACCCGCCTCTAAATCAGACCCGACCAACACAGACTGAAAGTTCATCACTTCCCATCATCAGTCACGGCTCGCCATCCCGACACCTTTTAAGGAAAAAGATGAAGCAGGAAAAGAAACAGAAAGAGTTTCAGGAGCATCATGTAGAGACGTGCAGGATAAAAATACAAGCTGAGAGTCGCAGCGCTGTGCAGGACCAAAGTCTGACGCTGCAAATATATTTAAATCCACAATGAATATCTGAACACCTTCAGCTAACCTGTCAGTCCAACAGTGACCAGAGCAGACATCTACATAAACAAAAGCAGGAAACACCAGAAGAAGGTGAAAGCTTTAGATGATCCATCTGAAACCTGTGGGGTGACCTGATGAGGTAAATGGTGAATGGCCTGCATTTGTATAGCGCTTTTCTAGTCCATAGGACCCCAAAGCGCTTCACACTACATGCAGACATCCACACACTGGTGATGGCAGCTACATTGTAGCCACAGCTGCCCTGGGGCGCACTGACAGAGGTGAGGGCGCTCATAGAGCTGCAATGTTCCTGCAAACAACATGGGCAAAAATCTAAAGGTGCTTCTACAGAGTTTGAGAAACACCTTCACCTGAATGCAACCAGGTTATTGTAGGTTTTTATTTTATCCCCGTTAATATTCCAGCCCAGTTCAGGGTGATGGTGGCGTTAAAGGTGGAAAGGTTCAGGATTAAGGTTAGTTTCCAGACATTTCTGCTGATCCTGTCATTGTCTCTGACTGTGGCTATGATGAAGCACAGGTGAGGCCACATGCTGCTGTTTTGTAGGTTTCTCTTCAGATCTGTGACGCTGTCAGCATGATTCATGATGGACTAGTGACACTTTAAAGTGTGATCTCACCCCAACCGGTCGTGGCCGCCCCTCCCTGAGCCTGGTTCTGCTGGAGGTTTCTTCCTGTTAAAATGGAGCTTTTTGTTCCCACTGTCACCAACGTTCTTGCTCATAGGGGGTCATATGATTGTTGGGTTTTCTCTGTATGTATTACTGTAGGAGCTACCTTACAATATAAAGCGCCGTGAGGCGACTGTTGTTGTGATTTGGTCCTGTGTCAATAACGTTGAATAATGTCTCTGTTTGGCAGACAGGATCTGTACCACACACCAGGAGGAGGTCACTTGTTATAATTAAGATGCAGGATTACATGGAAAAAAGATCATTTAACAATGAACTTGTGATGTTGGTGTAACAGAGGGATTCTTCACTTGATGCCTGATTTTGTGCAGGTGCGTTCTGACTGAGCTCAGTCAGACGAGTAGTGAAAGCGTGGAGCAGAGGGAAGTGTTGAGTGTGTAACAGGGAAGTGATGAAGCTGAAAGCACCTCTGCTGCTCAGGCTTCAGACTCTCAGTCGTCACTCAGACATGAAGCCTGCGTCCGTCTGTCTGCTCCGGGGTGAGTGAACATCCTTACAGCTTCATCCAACACGCGCTCAGACAGCACGTCTGCATGAGTGCATCAGGGACGCTTCCACTGATGTATCACCTGAGTATCTGCAGGTGCATGAGCTCAGTACCTGTTCTGCTCAGAGTCGGGATGAGGTTCTTGGTTCTGGATTTCCTTCAGTCGAGGAACATAAAAATCCTAAAACAGCATCATTTCTGAACTGAGCTTTTATTGACCTCTGACCCTCAGTGACCTCTGACCTCCTGTTGCAGGTGTGTGTGTGCTGCTGCTGTCTGCACCGACTGTTTCTGCAGGTGAGTCTTTTCTAAGTTTATATTTATGATTTCAGGAGACAGTCTGCAGTCATTCCCAGTATTCAGATCTCTGTGACAGAACAGAGTGCGTTTCATATAAACTGAGCCAATACTAAAC
>NW_005188014.1:55578-62197 GCF_000239375.1 Pundamilia nyererei | reverse complement strand
ATTAAAATAAGCAAACATTTTGTTAATAAGTTTACGCAGGCACGGTCAGTCATTCCATGTCACATAACACGGACCTTATATAAGGATTTTTAACTTCATATATCAAATACTTTTCAAGATACTTAATAAAAATATCACATTGCAAAAGACACATAGTGACTGAATCGTACTGTACATTAAACATAAAATTCTCAGACACAAAAATAAAGAAACTTTCCTGCATGAATTAGTGCGACTGCAGTGATGCAGATGCTGACAGATGCCGGTCCGTCATGGTGAAGAGAGAGCCGTTGATTTATCAGTCGATCTGCATCCCTACCCTCACCCATTCTCACAAACTCTGACTTTGACCGAAAGAATAAGATTGTGGATGCAATGAGTGGAAATGAGTTTTCTCCAAGGTGTGGCTGTCAGAGAACAATTTCCTGCAGACTGATTCTTTGCTGATTTAGAATACATTTGCACAATAATTGCAAAAGACAGCCAAAGACAAAATGAAGTTATTTTATCTGACGATGTGTCAGAGGCATGTGTGGTGCCTCAAAACTACGTACTGATTGTACTGATTTCTAATGGTCTTTAAAAGTTCTTAAACAAAGCTCTTCCACTCTTATGCTGATGACACATACACATTTTTGACAGTTATAATTGATGATTTAAAGATTTATAGTCTTTAATACTAACTGTCGAAACGTTAATGGCCACAGAGGTTATTTTTATTGACACACTTTAGTTCCATCTCTGGTTAACTGAGCCATACTGTATGTGTGTTGGTACATTTCTCAATATATTTTGAACTAAATGAGGTAAAAACCGTGCTGCACCAGTTGCAGGCGTGACAGAGTGGCTTGGCCAACCCCCATTAAAAGAGAGTTGGAGTATTCGAAGCGTGAGGTGACAAAGCATGGATGACAGTTTCCAAGTTCATGCCTGGACAGAAAGGGCTTTAGCTTCGATCTGACGTGATAGAATGAAGATTTCACCGCCATGTGGCCATCAAAACTAAGTGCAGTGTCGATTTTTACCCCAAGATTAGTAACAGAGCTCTTCAAGCGAGGGAGCAGCAAAGTGAACATTTGGGATACCAGAAGAACGATTGGGACTGAATTAAATTGCTTCCACTGTTTGTTCATAAAAATGTAAAACATTTTGAGCCATCCATGATTTAACTTTGCTAAGACAATCAAGCAGGAGTCCAATCGATGAGCTATCAGAGTGATTGAAAGGTAGATAAAGCTGGCAATCATCAGCATATAGATGAAATGAAATTTCATGTTTTCAGAAAATCACACCAAGTGGCAGGAGATACAATGAAAACAGTAGTAAAGTGTTCCTGGGTGAGATGTGGACATGCCAGGAACACCCAGGAGATGCTCTGGAGGCATCCTGTTCAGATTCCCAAACCAATGAACAGAATCTGTGACAAAGGGCAGCTCTGGCAGAGTCCAACACCCACTGGGAACGAGTTCCACTTATTGCCAGCTATGAGGACCAAGGTCTTGTAACGGTTTTATGAGGATCTAATGATCCATAGCAATGGGCTCGACTAGTGGACGAACTCTCCTTTCCAGCACCCTGCCTTATACAGCACTAACTAATACACACTCTAACTAATACACACACTAACTAATACACACTCTAACTAATACACACACTAAGCAGAATGGTATTCTGACAGTTGGCATGGTGGTGGAGGTTTGGCATCATCACCAAACACCACGAAGGTCAAGAGTTTGAGTCTTGTTAGATTAACTGACAGTGATGTCTCTGTTTTGGACTGCCAACCTGTCCATGATGTGCCCTGGTTTTTTGATCACTGACAGCTGGTGTAAGCATCCTCGGTTCACTGTGAAGAAAATGGATGGTAAATGGCCTGTATTTATATAACGCTTTACTAGTCCCTAAGGACCCCAAAGCGCTTTACATATCCAGTCATCCACCCATTCACACACACATTCACACACTAGTGATGGCAGCTACATGGATATTTATTCAGAACAAACCAAATACTAAACAGCAGTATGTGAAAACAACATCACCTCAACAGAAATTCAGTTTTGCCAACTAAATAGACAAAGAAGATAGTAATAAAAGTTTTTCCTCAAAGTTGATTCTTTGTTATCATTATTTATAAAGGGATATGTTTGGTGGTCCACCTCTCCCTTAAATTCAGGGTAAACGTTTTGTAGGTCTCCCAGGTTTCAGGGATGTTCCTTAGAGGGCAAGCCAAATTTCTGGATGAGAACTTTGAAATAAGTGGCAGTCTTCTTCATGTGTCGTCCTCTTCGTCTTCTATTGGCTGCTGCTTTAGCTGGTTCCACAGGAGGTCATCTGCCTCCATCTCATCCTATCCCAGCATCCTCCTTGGTCACACCAACCCTCTGAACATCCTCCTTCAAGACATCCATGAACCTACTCTTTGGGTTTCTTCTTTTTCCCCTGGCATCTCCATAGTTGCCATCCCCCACCTATCAGTTGTAGTCAGTCATGCCAAGTAAAGAGTTAATTGGTCTGCATCCTGTCAAATTCAAATTACCATGGCAACCATGCCCATGTGAGCTGGCTGCACATTTGGATTCTGGTTTTGATGCAGGTCGGTGTGAAGTTTGATGATCATCGTGACACTGGTCCTCTCCTCTTTGGTGGTGTTATCTGTCTGTCTGTCCTCCAGTGTCTCTGTCTGTCAGTCCAAACCTTCAGCAGGTCTTCAGTGGATCTTCTTCAGTGTCTCTGAGTTGTGTTGATGATGGACAGACAGCTGATGGATGGACAGTGAAGATGACCAGCGGAGGACCCACTGAGGACTGTGGAGCAGCTGAGATGAGTGGAAGTTTGTGCGTTTTGGATCGTAACTCGTCCTACGGTGGAACCTTCTGGTGTGAAAGCTCATCTGGACAGCAGAGTGATGAAGTGTCCATCAGTGTTTCAGGTACAGTGAGATGTTCCAGCTGTGTCTCTGTCTCTGTGTGACTCCAATCTGATGGTGGAAGTCTGTCTCTGTTTACCTGCTATTCAGAAAAAGGTGTGATCCTGGAGATCCCTGCACTTCCTGTGAGACCAGGAAGTGATGTTACTCTGCAATGCAAGAAGAAGAGTGGTGAAACAGTTCCATCGTTTTTCTTCATGAATGGACGTCTCCTTGGGTCTAAAGCAGAACACGTTATCCCTAATGTCAGGCACTCTGATGAAGGTCTCTACTGGTGCGCTTCTAACACATTTGGATCATCTCCTCAGAGCTTTCTGAGGGTCCGAGGTCAGAACACTGACATAACTCCCTGTTTAAAGACCTGACCTGCTGAGCTGACTCATTAACCTGTTTCATCATGTCTCCTGCAGGGTCCCCTATAACTACTCTCAGAAAGTCCGTCCCTCCACCTCCAGTTTCTGAGGCCAGTTCTTCTCTGTCCACTCTTCCTCCTCTCACCAACTCTTCCTCCCCTTCTTCTCCCTCTGTGTCTTGGATCAGAGTCATCTGCCACCTGTTGGCCTTCTGCCCGTCTTGCATCTGCACCATCCTGCTCCTGTCCATCTGCTGCAGCAGGAGCTCAGGTACAAACTCAGGCAGATACTCACAGAAACACTTTGATCACGTCAGCACTGTCCTGATTTCTCCACTCTGCCCACAGGTAACAAACATGCTGTCTCCATGGAGATGTCATTGGATGTTGACGAGCATGATGACACCACTGAGCATTATGTTTGAGCGGACGGATCCTCTGATAGAATTAAATGTTTCTAAAGCTGAAAACTCTGAAGTCCTCACTCTGAGTTTCTCGATCAGAACCTGATCTGTTCACTGATCGATCAATAACCCTCAAACTACTGATGAATTACTGAATTATTGGATGAAAGCTTTGTTTGACATTGTTAGCATCTTCAAACATTGAAATCTCTGTGCACCTCTCTCAAGTTATTTACTGCATTTCATTTATTTACCACTGGTTCCCAACCTTTGGGAGCCACGGCACATACTTCACATTAGAAAAATCACACCACCAACAAAACTATCACAGAAAGTATATTGATAGTTTTTCCCTGCACACCAGGTACAGTGGTATTGGCTCGTTTTGTCCCCAGTGTACCTGTTGTACTTTCTTCTGACCAGTACTCATGCTAGGACCTTCATCTGCGTCTGAGTTTTCTCCAGGACCAGGTCCGATTGTTTTACTGCCAGTTGGCAACTCATTTAAATAGAGCTGGTAGTTGTACTGCCCTCTAGTGGAAGAGAATGTAATTGTTCCACCCGTTACTCGATTACTTCGAGGACTAATCAGGTGGAACCAGATAATCGTTCATGGCACACCTGATCATTTCTCAGGGCACACCTATGTGCTGCGCCACAGTGGTAGGGAAACACTGGGACATATGGTATCAAACACTGGGAGCGTTCGCCGGCGTTTTACAGAATGATGGTGAAAGAAATGGTTGATGCACTTTGAGTTCTTCAGCTTTGTTAAGGTTTTATTTTAATCAGCAGGAGAAAAAAAGCCATGTAGTTTTAGGAGATTATCATATTTATTACCAATCCCAGGTTTCTGCCACGGCTGACTAAATACAGTCAATCCAGCAGTGTGCACGACCTCTTTAAAAAAATGATATTTCAACGCTCAGATCCATGAATTTTCAGTTCCATGGATAAAACGATAAAATTAAACCAGATTGTATTCCATTAAGATTCCAAATGACAGTTTTTTACTTTCATCCCTGAAGAGGAACTTTGTGTTTTTGAGTTTTTTTGAGATGTCCAGTGTGTCGGCTCAAATTTGGATTTATAAAAAACAGATTCAGGTTCCAAAAGGTAAAACAGGGAGAACTCAGCAAAAACGAGGGTTAGATGGCAGGAGGTTTAATAAGTGTGTTGATCAGTGTTTGTGGAAGCTCCGACAGAGTTAGTTCAGTTCTGAAACTTTACTGTGGCCTCACAGCTCTTCTTCTACTGTGTCATTGAAGAACCTTCAAACTCTCTGAGCTGGTTTTCCTCCTCAGCCCTGTTTGATGACAGAAAGCACCAAACTGTGTCCTAATCTCACTTCATTATTTATCAACTTGTTTCTTTACTAACCAACAAATTATTTGAACATGTCAGCAAATAGCAGATTGTAGAAAAGCAAAATAATAACTTTAACTCCAAGTGTCTCATATTTGATGCGTGAGTTTTTCACACTTCTACATCGTCATTTTACATTTTACACAATAACCTGCTGGATGCAGCAAATGTGATACAAATTAAAACTCACATATGCAAATGAATGTTACATTTTTAAGTTCTGTTTTTTATGTTTCGTCAGAAGGTTCAATAAACATTCAATAAAAAAAACTTTTTTTTCTGGTGATTATTTCATAGCTAATGGTTTTAACGGCACAGGAGCTAAACAAAAGTCATCAAAGGTCAGCATGCAATGACATGAGTCAACATCACACTGCTCTGTGACGTCTGTGACATCACTTCCTCTTTTGTAAAGTTTTTTTTTTCATTTAAATGTTCCATTCAGAGTTTAATCATTCACTTTATTTGGATACTGTTGATTTGTTTCACACAGTCAAAATCTTCTTCAAGTCATTAGTAACACATAGTACACGTGTCAGTCAGGCATCTCTTTGTCTTCCCAATAAACACGTTAGAAAGAGACCAAACCAACAAAACCTCTGCTTCAAACACTAAATCCATCCATTCTCCTCTGCTTATCTCTGTCGGGTCACTCGAGCCCTCGTTTATCCCTCGTTTCAAACAGCTTCTGGATGTCTTCTATGTCTTTTAATATTATCATCTAATAAATCCTTAAATTTCATTGCATTGAATTGAATAAATGATGAATTTGTTGACTTTAGGATTAGGATTCAACTTTGTTGTCATTACAAATGTATAAACAGAGACTGAAATATTGTTTGCATCTAATCAGATGTGCAAGAGCAGTAAGTGCAATAAGAGCAGATTATATGCAGATAAGGATAGTGTGAAAGGTGGGGACAGTTATGAACAGAGTATGTACAAATAAGCTAAGTGTACAGATGTTTATATCGCTATACAAAAAGCAAATATACAGATGTAGTACGGACAATGTACAGATATACAAGTCAAGTGGCTTTATTGTGATTTCAACCATGTGCAGTGGTACAGTACAGAGTAAAATGAGACAGCTTTCCTCTGAGACCCTGGTGCTGCACATGACATATAACAGACAAACACACGACTACGTAAAGTGCAATGTGCAAAAATTGCAAATAAACAAGACAACACAGTGCAATGGAAATGTGCAAAATGCTAAGTATTTTGAAAAGTAACTTGGTGTGTGTGTGTGTCAGTCCAGTCTCTGCGTGTCTGATGACACGACTATGTCAGTGTCCTAAAACTACAGCAACTTTATCATGTTTTTTCAAGTTTTTCAAAGTAAAATGATCCAGCTGATGTTTGTCTCGGGTCTCCTGGCACCGCTTCACAAATATTGCTGTGAAATTTCATTTGTTACATTTTTCTGTGAATATTTAATGAGTGATTTCCTAATATTAAACATTTTTTCCTAAGTGAAGAGAGAGGTGAATAGCATGTGTTACAATCAAAGCAGTTTACCAGCTCACGTTCCATGGGATCCAGAAGCTGCTCTAAATGTTCCTGACTACA
>NW_005188014.1:53945-54201 GCF_000239375.1 Pundamilia nyererei | reverse complement strand
TGCGACCCTGAATTGGGACACAGCCCTGGAATCGATTAGTCACTTCCGGAGTACTTCCGGTAAGGTCAAAAGGTCAAGGCTAGGGTCATCAATCAAACTCGCATTCTTGAGTGACACAAGCAGGGGTGGATATGGCTCTGTGGAAAAATTAAATAATTATAACTTAAGCTGTCAACTGACCATAGTTGGTTTTAGTACATAAATATTGGGCTGACTGTGTTTCTGCCCATATGGAAAAGAAATAGTAAAAACCTAT
>NW_005188014.1:50327-52021 GCF_000239375.1 Pundamilia nyererei | reverse complement strand
ATAAATGATAAATTCACATCAGTGCTTTTACCTGCGCCTGAGCCCAAGTCATTTGACGGTTATCGTAGAGAAAGCATCGATTCCCATACTGAGTCCAGCCGCTTGGACAAGATGCTGCTCTCTTCTCAACATGATGTTCTGCTGAAGACAATCAAAGAATATTGAGCTGCTTTACTGTGTCGGAAAAGTTTTTAAACTAAAAATTCATGAAAAATGTGTTTTTATCTGAGTGTTAAAGATGAACTTTTTTAAGCTATAAATGTACTTGTCCATCACACATGAAAACAAATTTATGAAAGCTGACATAGGAAAGCTGATGTACTGATGATAAAAATGTGATTAGTTTTGGTTTCAAACCTGAAAAGTCCACTGAGCTGCTGAAATTGATGCCTCTGTCCCATTACTGGCCACTTCATCTGGAAGTGCTAGACAACAGCAAATGTTGATTTTCATTATAATTTTCAGTTGAATATATTCATGCATAAGCTGTATAGATGATGCTCAGTATACTGGGATACTCACCAGCAGCAGTGCCCAGAGCCACCATTGCACAGAGAAGTGTAGACACAGTCAGCAGCTTCATGGTGATGTTTAGCATCTCTGTACAAATCAGAAAATTCAAAGTAGGTCGTTTATTGAAGAAAAGACAATAATCTGACACTTCCCAGCAAGCATTTGACATAATACCTTATCTTCCCTGTTATCAGTGTCAGCTTGTAACTTCAGCCTTCAGGTGTGCAGGTGCTGAACCGAACACCAGCACTTATATACTGTTTCTGTACCTTCACTCAAAACCAAGAGCAAACAGACTAAAATACACTGTTATTTATTTTAGCTCCATGCTTGCTGGCATTTCGCTTTATAACAATGGTTTTTACCTCCACCCAGATAAAATGTCACTGCTGTTTAATTTGTCATATTGACTGATGGTCAACACAGAGATACATAACCTCATCTTTGTGTCACACTGTTGTTTTGCATGGTGAAGGTAGCTGTCTTTTACTCATCATTATCCACACTAGATGAAATAAAACATGCCAACAGTGTGTTCCTTTGTTCTTCCCAGTAATGACTGGGGACACCCCTGAAATTGGGGAGCAACCTGAACAGTGATTTGGTGAACAGCCAATTGGAAAATGAGACAGAAAAGGTCAGTTTAGAATGACTTCCATGTAAAATAAAAGTCATTAGATTATCCATTAGTACACCAACTACATACATTTCAAGTGTGCAAAGAAAGAAAAGAAAAGGAAATAAAATGGTCTCTCAAACTTTTTGTAGAAGAACACAAACCCAAGTCCTAACTCAAGCATGGAGCTTTAACAGCAGCCCAGAGGACTGAAAACTGCTTGGAAACCAACAACCTCTGTGAAACGGTGACAGAAGCATCTTTGTGCGTCTGCGGTTCATTAAGTACCTCCAGATTATGGCAAATGTCATCCTGATGATTTTCAAACTCAATATTGCCAAATAAAAAACCAAAAGGATATGGTTCAGTTGGACAACACACACACTTTCAGATTACCAGTCAGTGACATGCAGTAAACGGTGTGTTTCAGAAAGCGACTGCTGTTTGATGGTCACGTCGCATTAAATCCGTCTTTTACGTCACTGACACATGACAGACGCTCCGGAGAAGACATGGTGCATACTTCCTGTCCATCCCGTGTAGATGTCAGTGAAACTGTTGGGAA
>NW_005188014.1:47930-49136 GCF_000239375.1 Pundamilia nyererei | reverse complement strand
GGTCACTGATTTAAGAACACAGTTGTGTGAAAGAAGCAAAAACTTCACTGCATACTCTCTGTGGATGAAAGTACAGACATGATGGACACTGCACAGCTGGCCATCTTCATCCGTGGAGAGGAAATATTGACCATTAAATCGATGCACAGCGACAGGAAAAGACATTTTTTAAAACACATGTCAAAGTGTAGCTGACATGAAACTGCCCTGGGACAAACTTGTTAGACCTACAACAGATGGAGCGCCGGTGCTGTGCGACTAGTCAGCAGGATGCGAGTAAAGATGCAGGAGAACTGTACCGGTGCGTTATCAGCATCACTGCATCACACTCCAGGAAACGCTGTGTGGTAAAGTCCTAAAAATGGAGCATGTAACGTGACGCAGACCGTACATTTGATCTGAGCTAAAAGTTTAAATCAGTTTCAGTCTATTATGTGGGAAATAGATTCAGAGTTTGCCCACATTCCTTCATACAGAGCTCCGCTGGCTGAGCTGGGAAAAGTTCTCAATCGAGTTTTTGAGCTCAGCAAGGAAACCTGTCAGTTCATGGACACGTGTGACGCAGTGAAGCTGTCACTAATGCACCAGTGCAGCCTGCCTCACTTTCTCTGTTGCAGTGATGTTGAACCAAGTCAGCACACTTTGCTGCACCTGTGCAGATGCATCTGCAGCTGCAGTGTAATGATGCACTCAGGGAAAGACACTGAATGTCCCGCACAGTTTATTAGCTGCACTCCTGCAGCAGCGCCCAGCTCGTCTGCATGCGGCTCCAACCTTGTGTTTGCTCTCATTTATTTTTTTTGGTTTTTGGCAGCATGTTCATATTTCTAACTTGTGTCATTTTGACAGGATATATTTTTATGGAGAGCAAAATATTTAAAGTTAAAGTTTATTTTTTGAAGTTTATTTAATAATATTCCTGTCTGTTTTGATTCATATTTATGTTTAAACACATTGTTTTAGTGTTCAATAAATGTTTATCTTGTGTGGCCCGCGACCTAAAGCGGGCCTTGACCTTTGGCCCCCTGTGCGATTGAGTTTGACACCCCTGACCTTGCACAACATTTCAAGTCAGAGAGTACACGCCTGTCACATGTACGCCTTTTACTAACACTCAACAACAGCCTTCAGTAATTCTATATACCTGAAGCTCTCACATGTACACAAGGCTAGTAGGTCATCCTGAGTTCATCAATATATGTTCGT
>NW_005188014.1:44641-46408 GCF_000239375.1 Pundamilia nyererei | reverse complement strand
TACGCACATCTCTGACTGCTTTGTGAAGGAGGGAGTGACAAAGCCGTCCTTCGGTGTAACCCGACCTCAGAAAAGAATCTCCACTAATATTTGCGTACTCATACTCAAGCTTGATATATTACTCCCTGTCTCGTGAAGGTGTCTGATGATCAGTGTGTCAGCGTTTGAAAATTCTCTCCCAAGTTGTGCATTAAGGTGAGCCTGACTCTGTCTGGCTGGTACTCCTCAGATAATATCTGATGTTTAGATCATTTAGGATGTTTGTGCTTAAATGGTTTTATTTCATATAAAAACCTACAGTTACAAGCAAAATAGAGTAGAAAGCATTCTGTTTGTTCAGGCTTATTAAAAGCAGAAGAAAATCCAAATCTCTGGTGTAATGCACACACTGCTTCAGTCCTTAAGCTGCAGAACAAAGCAGAGAATAAAAATGCAGACAAGCAGCGTCTGAGCCGATCACGTTCATCTGTCGTTCAGACATGTGGATTACAAACTGAGTTACAGGTGAACTGTTAGCTTGTTTCAGTGCTGGGATGATCACAGATTATGATAACGACAGATGGAGATTAGCATCATTCATATGAGAACAGGATCCAGATTTCCTCGCACACAGTGAGAGCGACGGTGATCATGACGATCAAAACAAAAGTAGTTGATCAAAGACACGAAGAGAAGAAGAGCTTCATCTCTGCTGTCACTTCCTCACACACAGCAATGACTTCTGAACATTGATTTATGTGTCATTAGAAGTGACCGAGATGCAGGAGTTAAACACAACTACAGCACTTTTCAATTTTTAATTCGGTTTTATCGCCACTTCACATAATAATACATGATTTACTCTGTGCTGGGATATGAGGACGTTTTCAAAGCCACCGTATCAGTTAAAGAACCACCTCTGCATCTGCTACCAACTCCTATTGAACAAACACAGCTCGATGTCATCACATTAACTAACAGCTGAGTACTCTGCTGTGTGACTGAAACGTCTCGTTTTATTTCCAGTGGTCATTTCTGTTGCTTTATCCCACAAGTAGTCAGTAGGCATGCAGATTTTATTCCTCAGACTAACTGTGACAGTTCAGTGTAAACTGTTCTTTCAACATCAGGTTTAGACTTCAAAGAGAGACCATCAGTAAAAGAGGAGATTCAGATTAGAGATCTCTGCTGCCACCTTCTGATGAAGACGCTTTGTTCTCCACACAAAAGTAAAGCTGTGACTCAGTTCTTCCAGGTGATAAAGTATTTTTCATTTCTTTAGTTGGTACGTCGATATACTGAAGTAAATATTAATAATTCATTGTGGGGTTATGTCATATTTATTATTTGGGAATCTGCTACAGTAAACATGGCCAAATATTCAAAGTGTGTGTGTGTGTGTTGTTACACCCCGGCCTAGGCAACCGGCGTGCAACACAGGAAAAATAAAAATAAGGGGAAAAAAAACAAACAAAAAAACTACTACGGTTCACCACAAAAATCCCAAAACAAAAGTATCGACAACTATTTACATTAAAGAAAAATAGGACATTTATTTACAGCAAAACACCAAACTATTTACAACGGGGGGAGATCGCGACCTTGACACACTGAAACACAGGGTTTAAATACCTAGGGGAAGCAATCAGGAAATGGACAACAAGAGGGAAACACAGCTGGGGCAACGCAGAACTGACGAGAACAGGGAAACGTAAACTGAACACACTAAGATAACACAGACTTTCAAAGTAAAACAGGAAACACATAACAGTCACGCCAAAACAAAAC
>NW_005188014.1:40882-42732 GCF_000239375.1 Pundamilia nyererei | reverse complement strand
TTTTTAAAGACAAAGCAGTCATTTAGATAGAAGATTGGACAGTGTTCACCTGCACAAAGAGAAATGAAATTAAATGTAATTACTGACCAACACTCACAGTGTTTTCTACAGCTGTGGCCAAACATTTAGAGAACAACAAGTGTTGCTCTTCACACACTTTTAGATCTTTTTGTCAGATGTTTTCTGAAGGATAGAAACTTCTATGTTTCTACTGCATGTGATTGATTATATTTGCTCAGCTCTGAGTTCTAAGTGTAGCTGATGAGAAATGACTGAACCATCCTAGTGACAGTTCTGGATCTTAGACTGTAGGATCCACAGGACTGAAGAGTATCTGCTGCATTTACTCAAAGAGCTTCTGATGGTCCCGTTCAGCTCTTCCAGGTTCCCATCCCAGTGCTGAGGGAATGATCTGTATTCCTGACTGTGAGGAAGAGGCTGGGAACCCTGATTTCCATCCATAAATTCAATCACAGAAATCAGATTCGCTAACAGTCTGAATTTGGAGACCTGACCAGAGTCGGTGCTCAGCTCTGCTGGGTTCACGGAGGCTTGGAGGGTCACCGTCAGATGGTCCACTGGTGATTCTATTATTCCCACTATTCAAACTAAACCACAGCTGAGAGGAAAGAGTCTTGCACATGGTCACATGGTTTGTTTCTGATCTAGAAATAAGTTGATGAGCTCTGAGACTCGCTCATGTTTTCTCTTCTACGGAAACCTTAATATTAGCCATAGCAGACATGCTGGCACGTCTCAGGAGGAGGAGGGCACCAAATGCAGAGGTCAAAGGGGAGCTGAGGTATGTGTGTTTAACTGTGAGGTCACCAGGAGGAGGAGCTGGTGATGAAGAGCAGCCTGTGTGTATATACAGTATAAAGTATTTAGTGTGTATTCAGCCCTGAGGAAGATGAAGGTGCAGCTTTGCTTTGGCCTTCCTCTGCTAACAGCTAACTAACCTCAGCCAGATGTTAAGCAGCTGTTTCTGTCACATTAGAAGTTTATAATGATGATGACCCCGAGCGCGTTTCTGCTGTTCTGATGGATCTCCACAGAGCATCCTGACACATGTTAGCTTCATGTGGGTCAAAGGTCAAAGCTGCTGACTGTCAGGAAGCTTCAGAGAAGATCAGACAAAACATCATGAAACACCCCTCTGACCTCAGAGCTCCAATCAGAGCAGGAACGAGCCATGATGGAGGCCCTGAGGCCACACCCACACTTCCTGTCAGTCACTCTGATTGACAACTAACTTCATCATGTGATCCTCAGCTTCCATCGTGTCTGTGAAGGTTCAGTCATCCAGGTCATCGTAGTCTAAGGAGCTTGGAAAGAAAAGCGTCTGGACTTCTTAAGTTGCTTGATCTTGCTCAGAGAGAAGTTTTCGACACTCTACCAGCAGACGTGCCTTTGCGAGGTCCTGGTCATGTAGCCAACGAAGCTTAAATTTTGGTAGTGTCACAGCAGCCAGCAAAGCATCTTCACTTCCAAGGACATGTGCAAACCTTCTTTTGACTGCCTGTAATAACGACACAGTAAAAGTGCAAAAAAACATTTTTGCTTGAGAAAGTATGCATTGTTTCAACATTAAATTAATTAAACATTAACAGCATGCTGTAGTTTTATATAGAATGTATTTTAATTTGTAAATAGTGTGTATTTTACTTAGAGATGGCACGATACCACTTTTTTATGTCCGATACCGATATCATAAATTTGGATATCTGCCGATACCGATATGAATCCGATATAGTGTTTTTTAATCAACAAAACTGTTTTTTAAATATCTTGCTGCATTTTGTATAAGTTCATACTCAAGTTTAAAACAACAACTACACTAAAGCTATTCT
>NW_005188014.1:3036-4043 GCF_000239375.1 Pundamilia nyererei | reverse complement strand
TTTTATTTATAAGAACAGTAACACAGGCTACCGTGGACCGTAGCCAATGCCAAAACTACAAGGGAAAAAATGTGTTCCCCTGAATCAAAACAAAAGTTTTTACAGAACCCCCGATAGAACCATGCCCAGAAAGCGACGCAACGTGTGCCGAGTTTGTGACACTGGAAAGTCCACAACGGCCTGAACTTTTTCAGTCACGGGCCATACCTGCCCTTGTCCCACTTGCTTGCCCAAATAGGTAATAGTAGCCTTCCCGAACTCACATTTAGAAAGGTTGAGCGTGAGGGAGGCATCGTTGAACCGCCCAAACACCTCAGAAAGTGTTGCGAGATGTTCAGGCCACAAGGTAAAATAGACAACCACGTCGTCCAAGTATGCCTCGCACTTAGACACTCCACACAGCACCTGCCGCATAAGGCGTTGAAACGTTGCGGGCACATTACGTAACCCGAAAGGCATCACTGTATATTGGAGGAAGTGATCGGGCGTTGCAAACGCAGAGATCTCCAAAGCCCTAGGTGTTAATGGAACCTGCCAGTACCCCTTTAATAGGTCCAGCTTTGTAACATACTGAGCAGAACCAACACGATCGAGGCAATCTTCCATCCGCGGGAGCGTAAACGAGTCTGGTTTGGTAACCGCATTCACTTTCTGGAAATATTGTCCGCTATTGCTACCAGAATACAAGGCGAGCTCCACGCGTCATGACTGGAAATAGCAAGGCCATGCTCAATGAGATATTCAACTTCCTACTGCATCAAGCTCCGCTTTGTGGTGTTTACACGATAAGCGTGCTGTTTTATCGGCCTGTCAGTTTCCACCGTGATGTCGTGACACAGGACAGATGTTTGCCTACGGTAGTCAGAAAACAAAGGTTGATGAGCTTTCACTAACGCAAGGACATCCCTATGAGCAGGGGGTGGCAAATGAGAGCGGGAGGACTCCAAAGTGGCCAACATCTCGCAATTCCAATCTCCGAGCCCCCAGTATACAGCCACTTTTTTCCA
>NW_005188014.1:0-949 GCF_000239375.1 Pundamilia nyererei | reverse complement strand
TAGGTCTTCAGGAGTGGGCCCTTCACTCCGAAAGACCTCAGTCTCCACAGCAGGTACAGCCTGATCTCCCCTCTTCTGTAGAGGGTTTTTAAATTGTGAGTCCAGTCAAGTTTATTGTTCAGATGTACACCAAGGTACCACAGCCTCAAAATGTCCATACCTTGGATGTTTAGTGGTTGAAGTAGAGGATGTTTTTGGTTGTGGAAGTCTACCATCAGCTCCTTGGTTTTTCTTGTGTTGATCTGGAGGTAGTTCTGCTGGCACCAGTCCTCAAAGTCACTGGGTGAGGTGTTCCGGAACATGCCCAGAACACCTTACCCAGGAAGCGCCCAGGATGCATCCTTGTCAGATGCCTAAACCACTTCAGCTGGCTCCTTTCAATGTGGAGGAGAAGCAGCTCTACTCTGAGCCCCTCCCAGATGGCTGAACTTCCCTACCCTCTCCTATCTCTAAGGGAGAGACCAGCCACTGTTCGGAGGAAGCTCATTTCCACTGCTTGTATCTGTGATCTTGTTCTTTTGGTCACTACCCACAGCATGTGACCATAGGTGAGGGTAGGGACGTAGATCAGACAGGTAAATTGAGAGCTTCACTTTTGCGCTCCTCTCTCTCTTCACCACGACGGACTGGTGCAGCGGCTGCAGCATCAATCCGTCTGTCGATCTCCAGCTCCCTTCTCCCATTACTCACAAACAAGACCCCGAGATACTTAAACTCCTCCATTTGGGGTAGGAATTCGTCCCCGACCCAGAGTGGGCACTCCATCCTTTTCTGGCTGAGAACCGTGGCCTCGGATTTCGAGGTGCTGATCCTCATTCCCACTGCTTCACACACGGCTGTGAACCGTTCCAGAGTGAGCTGGAGGCCATCAACCGATGAAGCCAACAGAACCACATCATCCACAAAAAGCAGAGATGAGATTCTTAGACCACCTACGTGAAAGACCTCC
>NW_005188013.1:124345-130412 GCF_000239375.1 Pundamilia nyererei | reverse complement strand
TGTGGTGACGTTAACAAGCTTACTCCAGGGAAGCTTCATCACATCAGAATTGCAGGGGAAATAAAACATTAACAAGGTTAATTTATTAATTTTTTTTCAAGTTTGGCGGGCCGGATCAAAACGTTTAATGGGCCGCATGTGGCCCCCGGGCCGTAGTTTGCCCATGCCTGGCTTAGCCTCTACAGGTTCTGTTATTTATTTCCTGTTTTACTTTGAAGGTTGGTTTTCTTTCATGTCTTGCTTTTACTTCCTCCTGTTATCAGCTGTCTGCCACTCACTGGTTTTTCCTGTTCCCTGTTAGTACACAGTTTACTTAAACTACAGTTCAATCTTGTACTGTTCATCTCAATTTATGGATAAATTTTCACTTAAAAAAAACAACAACAGACAAACATGTATTATTGTAGGGTCTACCCTACAGTATAAAGTGCATTGAGGTGACTGTTGTTGTGATTCGCCACTATATAAATAAAACTGAATTGAATTAAAAACACATATCACCAGTTATGAAAACTAGTTTTGTCTGAAAAAACAAACAAACATAAAATTCCAGCCAGACATCAAAGCAGCGCTGGGGTTAGGGCTGTGCGATATGACCAAAATCTCATATCCCGATATTAAGGCATCTATCGTCCGATGACGATATTACGGAGCCCCGCAGGGGACATGGGAGAAAAAAAAATAAAAATTAAGACGGACTTTTGCGAGATTTCGCAAAACAAACTCGGGATCTCGCAAAAGTTTTAGCCGCCAGCTTGAAGCCGACCGGGAGGTCGAGGCACGATGTGCCGGGAAAGCGGTGTTCCTCCCGGTAGTAGTAGTAGGTCTCGACCTCCCGTTAGCTTTGAGATGGTGGGTGTCAGATCTCCGAAAACATCGGAGCACTTTTGCATATATGTGATGTCTTGTAAACCGAGCAGATATCTGATGTTTGCACAACTACATTCACACCTCAAAATATCTTAAAAGTTTATTTTGTGACCCAGAAAGAGTAATATTACAACTAAGTAGCTGCCGCCATTGTTGGAATTCAACTTTTGCGAGATCCCGCAAAAGTTTTGCGAAATCTCGCGAAACAAACTCGGGATCTTGGATTTAAAGTCCGTCTTAATTTTTTTTTCTCCCTTGTCCCCTGCGGGGCTCCGTATGATATAAATCACAAAAATGTAACATTTTCTGTAAATTCTGTGAATCTTGGGCAGCTCGACTTGCGTGAAGTGTTTCCAGCTGGGCGTCGTGTACCTGGAGTCCAGTGTTTTAAAATGTATCGTTTTATGCATCAGTTAAGTTGTAACGGCCGCCGTTTTCTTTGTGAGTATTTATTACACAGCGTGCTGCGGGGAAAAGCCTGTTCTGACGTTTGAGTCTAAGGTTTATTTTTTAGCACCTGACGACTCTTTTTGCTTCTCATCCGTAAACATCTTTCATGTGATTCAGTTTATTTTGAAAAGTCTCAACAGGATCTTGAGCTTTATTGTGAAAGGTTTATGTGGAACAAGTGGACACGCGGTGGTTTTACCGCAATTGTTGCTAACGACAACGGATAGAAAAAGAACGCTTGTCTGTCTGTAGTTTGGTTATATTAAATATACGAGAAAGAGAGAACTTTAATAAATTAATATAGCCACTACAGTGACTAGGGCTGGGCAATATGGCCTAAAATCCATATCGCGGTATAATTTGAAGCACATACGGTAAAAATATATATTGCGATATATATACGTTATACATTTTCTTCTGTATAACATATTTTCCACACTATAAGGCACACTTAAAATCCTTTGATTTTCTCAAAAATTGAGAATGTTCCTTATGTATGAATTCTGGTTGTGCTTACTGACCTCGAACTGATTTTGGCGTGCAGAAATCGTTAAAAAATGTTTTAGTACAACTTTGGTAATCCGCGCTGCTTGATGGATTGTCAGAGCATTACGGCTGGCGTAGTGAGTAATCTGGGTCCAAAACTCCGTCCCCTTCAGGTCCCAAAGTCAAACGAACATTGAGAGTTAAAAACGGTCTAAATTCTTTCATCTTTAATAAAATGATCAGAATTTGCAGCTTTACCAGGTGAAACTATTAAGTTTAACATCCAGGCATCCATGAAAACAGAATTTATTAAATTTAACGGAGTTAGAAGTTAACAGGAAGTTAGCTCGCTAGTTTCCACCTAAACATGACATACCATGTTCTGACTGAGAGATTTTTGAAACTAATTAAAACGTACAGCTCTGCTATCACTTCCAACATAAATGAAGACAGAAAACTAAACAGCAGTGGCGTTTGCAGGGTTACTAAAGTTGGACTACCTGTACCCAGGGCTGGACTGGGACAAAAAAATCGTCCCAGGCATTTTGACTAGAGACCAGCCCACCAGGTATTATAGGAAAAACCATAAAACCTTTGAATGAAAACAAACGTCGTTGTGACAGTGATGTACGCTGTCTTGTTGGTACATATGTATAAATCTAATAAACTTAAACCTACACCATCCTCCCTATTCTGGTATCCTAAACAGTACTAAGCCGAAAACCAAAGACTGCTTGGTTGAGTTAACTTCTTGAACTATCTACAACATATGGTGGAAACCTGACATTAAGACAGAGAAGACTAGAGGTGAGACATGACCATTACTGAATATTAAAAATAATAAATGACAGATTTAGTGATATTTTCATAAACTATTTACCACATCAATAAACAGCATGGCAGGGCAAAGTATTTTTTCAAACATGGCAACCTTTTAAAAGTGAAAGGAGACAGACAGACAGGTGAGAAAGAATAAAACTTAATTGACTTTTTGATGGCATTTTACACAAAGTACTAGTATAGTATCTAGAAAATGTGGGAAAATACTGGCATCATGTACAGTACTTTCTTCTGAAGAAATTATGAAGAAATTAAGTGCAGGCACTTGCCAATGGATTCTGGAGTCACTGGAGAAAAAAAAAATATCTCAGCACCCTCCAATCAAGGGGCAAGTGGCATGAAACACACTGCAGTCTTCAGCCAGGAGACATTGTGTTGTTGGAACAAAATCAAGAACCCAGAAATGAATGACTGAATGGACAATGACCTTCATTACAGCCACCTTTCCAAGCAGCAACGGGAAAGTCAGAAAGGTCGAATTGAAGACATCATCCTAGGGAGTCTCAAAGACTTACTTCCCTTCCATTTCAGATGTTGTTATGCTCTTAGAAACTGAAGTGACTGATAAAAAGTAGTAATGGCATCAGTGATGCCAGGCAGGGCGTGTTCTGTCCCAAGTAAAAGGTTAAAAATGGTTCATAATAATTTAGTGATAAAAATTGTATATTTCATCTGCAATAATTTATGTTAAAAAAAGAGTGATTTAGCCCCCAAAAATGTTTTCTGATTTAGCTTCTGTTTAGTTTCTGATTTAGTTAAAAAAATATTTTTGATACAGTCAGCATCTGTATCTTATTTTGAAGGGCTAATCTGTGGTCGCAATGCAGCCTGGGAAGCAGAAGGCGCAGTCAGTTGGAAAAAAACATTGTAGATAAAACCTGACTATCCATGTTTAAACTTCACCTCCTGTGTTCTGAATCTTTATTTCCACGTTTGAAAGCAATGGCTGTAAGTTTAAGTTTTGAATCTTCTTGTTTGCTTTATATGTTTTTTAAGAGCAGATTTAGAGATTGTTTTGTGAATGTGTTTGCACCAGGAATTAGCCCGTTTTGCATGAAGCGCGGTTTATTAACATAGCATTGTTGCTAGTGATCTGAAAGGATGAAAGGATTGTTAAAATGACTGTTTATCATTAGTATCAGCTAAGACTAGCTTTCATGCATGTTTTCTATCACACACGCCATTTCTTTTGGTGTATTTATTTCAAAGAGCTAAAGCATATTTTATTTTCTTGTGTGCATTTTTAGTTTCACTCTACTGTTTCATTGAGCTATTCAAGCCACAATTGTAAAGAATTGTAGTTTCCTGGCTCATGAAAATTGAGTTTGTCTTGCTGTCAACCTGCGTTAACATGCACAATGTATCCAACACGTAGTGATAACAGTACAGAAACTATAAATACTCAGAGATTTAAAACCATCTAAGAATCTGGATTTAGAGAAATTAAGTTTAGCGCCATATTGTAACAGAACATGTCACTAGGTTCGTTGCTGCCAACAGATTTACATAACTGTATGTTAGCTAAGTACTAACAGAACCAATAACTAAGTGAAAAACAAATGAAAGTGACAAATATATCATTGTTTTTAACATAAAGTTATTGTTGCAGCCAGGGCCAGTAAAACAGTGATCCCCTTAGACTGGTTTGTAGTTTTGGTGTATATTCTGTATTCTGTATCCATTAGCAGCGCCAACCATCCAACTTTGGGATGTTACATTTGGGACAAGATGGCACTAAACATGCTCTAAAGCTAAAGAGTTAAATCTACCACTGTGTTTTAGAGCAGAGCTCCATGATGTATATTAGCCTTTATGCATGTAGTGTTTCATATCATATTAAAGAGACAGTGTAAATGTGATTGAGGAAATGACTGCACTTTATATCTAACAACATCAGGCAATGAAATCAGCTCTCAAAGAGTTCATGTTACTAACAGCTCACCGCTCTGCAGCAGATGGAAGATGGACCTTAAAATTAACCGGTTCTATTTTAGACCGGTCACTCTTTAAGGACACACAGCTGGGTGGAGGTCCAGGTTGGTTCCTGTGGATAATGATGGAGCAGTGATGTGAGTGCTGAGCTGTGACATAGAGAAGAGTCATGGACAGTTAGAGATGGTCATCTCACCTCTGAGCTTTGGTCTGGCTCTCATGTTCCCCACACAAAGTGGTCTCAGAGGGAGGGACTCCCTCCTTTCTGTCCTCACACTGATCCATGCTGCTGAATTCACATCCACGTCAGCTCACACACACACTTTCTACCTTCACCTGCAGAGGAAACAAATCATTCATGTGCACATCAACTGAAATCATACTTTCCATCATATGTGCTGTCCAAATATCAGCAAATAGCAGAGTTAAAGATGCAAAGATTTTCATTTCAGTGTCTGACCCAATTTAGTCAACACCTGGGTCCTTTTTTCATCCTCAATAAAAGCCACTTCTCAGAATCTTAGGTAAATGTTTGACCAATCTGTCTTATTTTTACTTTCATTGTGCAAACAGTTTTATTTCTCTCTATTGTTGTTTGATGATGAATATTTAGTTGAGGTTTATAATTTTATTCTATATTTTACTGTATATTTATCATCAATTATTGATTGTTAATTAAGCATATTTTGTGTTGCCTTATTTAACTCAGTTTATCCTCTGTGTGAAAGCCTTTTGAATTCTCCTTTAAGACCAGCCGATCCACTGACTTCTGTTCTAGTAACAGACTGATGGAGACACCATTTCCTCCTGTTGCCGTGGAAATTCAGACAAATAACTCAACCATAAAAAAAGATAGAAAAAAGAAACCAATATTATCATTATTATTATTATTTTTGGACACTTCTATTTGGGAAATATTGCAGCCGTTCCTCTAAAGCTGGTTGGTGAACTAAGTTAGCGCTTTTCAATGAATCCTACAGATAGTAACATGAAAAGATGCAGCAGCTCTGTTTTCTACTGGTGCAACGGATCACGGTTGATCCAAAATCCGAACCGATCCCACTCCACGGTTCGGCACATACATCTGTTGCTCTAACTACAAATGGGTGGACCTCCAGGGCAACGAAAAGCCACGTGACCGTGACCGCTCATTATATCACAGCGGAGTGGTAGATACAAAGCCCTGCACTGCCCTATAGATTACATTAGATGAGATTAAAATTGATTTATCCCTCGGGTGGGTTCCTCTGGGAAATTCAGTTTCCAGTAGCACAGCACCGACAGAAGTTGCAGAATGTGAGCAGAAATATACCATATATATACACATATATAAATACAGAGAATACAAAAGGGATGAATAGAATAAATAGGAATAAGAATACAAGGGAACGGCACATTTCAAGTATTGTGAGTCTATTACACAGTTGGATATTAACAAAAACTATTGCACAGTGAAAAGGCACTACAGCTTACTTGTTCCCCCCTCCTT